>NW_026453548.1:465000-472500 GCF_943734755.1 Anopheles moucheti
AAGAGGAGTGGGGGAAACGTGGTTTCCCCCCCCTAGCACCACCCACCCGCCACCCAGCCCCGGAAAACCCCCGCGAAAAGTGGTTTTCCGCGATTTTCCCGGCCAAGGAGCGGAGGTAGAGCTCCCGGGTGTTTGGAAGAAAGTTGCGGGGTGAATTTTCACATTGAAAACCATCGCCGGAAAAGCGATTTTCGCAACATCCAGAAAGATACGGGCGGAAAAGCGTTTTTCCGAAGAAGAAAATTTTCGCCCTGATACCGTCGTGCGGGGTATCAAACGACGAGTTTTCAAGAGAGGAGTCGGGAAAATACCCTCCCACCACCATACCACCCACTCCCACCCCCCTAGGGCGAAAAAAACCATCCAGGAAGCGGTTTTTGGCGATTTTCCCGGCCAAGGAGCGGAGGTAGAGCTCCCGGGTGTTTGGAAGAAAGTTGCGGGGTGAATTATCACTTCCAAAACCGTCGCCGGAAAAGTGATTTTCGCAACATCCAGAGAGATACGGGCGGAAAAGCGTTTTTCCGAAGAAGAAAATTTTCGCCCTGATACCGTCGTGCGGGGTATCAAACGACGAGTTTTCAAGAGGGGAGTCGGGAAAACCCCACCCCACCACCATACCACCCACCCCCACCCCCCTAGAGCGGAAAAACCACCCAGGAAGCGGTTTTTCGCGATTTTTCCGAGGAAAACTTCATCGCCACCCCGGCAAGTGGGGTATCAGAAGAAGCGGCTCGGCGGGACGAGTCCATCGCGCACCTTTCCGTTCTTCTACCATCTTCCCTCACCTCGCCCGGGCGGAAAAACCTCTCCGTCGATCCTCGTGGCAGTCCGCTGCTGGCGTCCCTCCTTGAGGGGGAGTAAAACCAGCTTAAAGCGCGGAATCTTCCTTCCTTCTGGCGATGATGTCCACCAGTAGGAACCTTCGATCACGGTCGGGATCGACCGATAGCCGAGCACCGGTGGGCTCGAAACCGGTAGTGATGCTCAGCAGAGTGCCGGAAGGGCAGACCGCAGCCACGAGCGGTGCTCGCAGGAGTGGCGTTGGCACGGCCACGGCTGTTAAAGGAGCCACGATGGAGAGGCTCATCGAGCGTCTGGAGGACGAGCTATCTCTCCTCCGTGTTCAGCTGACGGAGCAGGCTGAGCAATATAGGAAAGACCTCGCGGCGATGCAGGAGTGCCATCGCCAGGAGGTGCTCCATCTGCGAGAGGAGAACCGTAAGGAGCGGGAGATGGTCTCTGGGCTTCTTACGCAACTGGTTGTTGCGCAATCGCAGCAGCAACAGCAGCAGCAGCAGCAGCAGCAGCTGGCACAACAGCGAGAGGGTGCGGTGACGGCTACGGTGGTGCCGTCTCCGGACCAGGAAGGCGGCTCCTGGGCCGAGGTGGTGCGCCGTAAGCCGGCACGCCAGCAGCCGGCTCAGCAGCATCAGCAGCAGTGGCCGCAGCTCCAGCAACGGCAGCAGCCGCAGCGGCAACAGCAGCAACGTCCGCAGCAACATCAGAGCGGACAGCGTTCGGCTGGGCAGCCCCAGCAACAACAGTGGCGTTTGCAGGGCCAGTTGCTGCGGAAGCAGAGTAAGCAGCAGCCAGCATACCAGCAGCAGCAGTGGATGAACATGCAACAACAGCAGGAGAAGCGGCGCCCGAGACGGAAACGTCCAGATGAAATCGTCGTTGTGCCTGCCCCAGGAGTGTCCTACAAGGATATGTACGTGAAGCTCCGGACCAGTCCGCGGATAGCTGATTTCCAGCGGCAAATTGGTGTTGGCAGAAGAACGCCAAAAGACCACCTTCTGCTGCCGTTGAGCCGCGACGTTGATAGTGCCGCGCTGAAGGACATCATTCAGGAAGTCATCGGGGAGACTGGATCTGCATCCGTCAGGACCGAGATGACTGAGGTCGTCCTGACCGGGATTGATAACATGGTCGACGAAGAAGCTATCAAAAAGGCGATCATGACCTCTCTGGGCAAGCAGTCGTCGGTAGCTACCGTGAACCTTTGGGAGCGTCGTGATATGACGAAGCGGGCCCGCGTGCGCCTCCCACGAGCAGAAGCCGATCTCGTCAAGGACCGACGGCTGGAGCTGGGCTACACGTATTGTGCGGTGCACGAAGCCCCAAAAGTGTCGGGTCAGCTGGCTCGGTGCTTCCGGTGTTTGGAGCGGGGGCACATCGCCGCAAGATGTACTGGGGACGACCGGTCTAAGTGTTGTATACGATGCGGCGACCACAACCACAAGGCGTCGGGTTGCACCAATGACATCAAGTGTATGCTGTGCGGCGGTGCCCATCGCATCGGTGCTGCAGCTTGTGGTGCACAGCCCTCTAACTAGATGGATGTGCTCCAGATTAACGTGAACCGCAGCAGGAGCGCACAAGATCTTGCGCTCAACACGATGAGGACGGAGCGGGCGGACGTCTGCTTAATGGTGGAGCTGCATAGTGTTCCCAGGAACAACGGGAACTGGGTGGCGGACAGGGACGGGAAGGTGGCCATCATAGCCAGCAGCGAGTCTTATCCGGTTCAGCAGGTGGTCTCCGTGACGCAGTCTGGGATCGCGGCTGCCCGGATCAACGGCGTCCTGTTCATTTGCTGCTATGTGTCGCCTTCAGCGGGTGTTCCAGAGTTCGAGGAGATCATGCAGCGCATCGAAGTGGTAGCGAGAGGTCACTCGCACGTCGTCATGGCAGGGGACCTTAACGCGTGGCATAGCGCTTGGGGTAGCGGCCGCACCAACGCAAAGGGCGAGATTGTGGTCCAGCTCGTCGACAGCTTGGGGCTGGAGGTGTTAAACACCGGCACCGCCCCAACCTTCCTGGGCAACGGAGTGGCTCGTCCGAGCGTGGTGGATGTTGCCTTCGCCAGTCGCAGCATCGCCGGAGCTAACACCTTTCCGGAGCATCGATGGAGGATAATGAGCCGGTACTCGTACAGCGACCACGTGTACATTCGGTTTGCTGTGGGGGAGTTTCTTCAGCGGCCAGCGGCAGATCGTCGTCGACAGGAGAGTCCTTCTACGCGAGAAAGCGGCACGAGATGGCGTACCCGTCAGTTTGACGCCCGGCTTTTCGACGTGGCGCTCGACGTAGCATCGTTCGCAGAGCGGGTTACAAGTGCGGGAAGCTTGGAGAGGGTCCTGACGGAAGCCTGCGATGGAACCATGGCGCGAGTGTTCCCTTCGCAAGGCCATTCGGGACGACCTGCTTATTGGTGGACGCCAGCGATCGAGGCCTTGTGTGAGGACTGCCGCCTCGCTAAGGATCGCTTCGAAGCCGCAACCAACGAGGCAGAGCAGCTCGCCGCAGCCAGCGATCTCCTTCAGGTGCGGACCGCCCTGGAGACAGCTATCACCACCAGCAAGAGAACGCACTTCGACGAGATGCTGCAGGGGCTCGCGGACGACGAGACGGGACAGTGGTTCCGTAACGTGCTTAGCCGCCTCCGTGGAAGCTGGACAGCGAGGGAGCGCGACCCATCGGTTCTGGAGGGCGTCGTCTCCACTCTGTTCCCCCAGCATCCTCCAGTTGACTGGCCTTCGTCGTCAAGCGAAGTCCTGGAGAGAGGGGAAGAGGAACCAGTTCGGGCCGTCTCAACGCAGGAGCTGCTGGACATCGCGAGCTCACTGAACCCGCGGAAGGCCCCAGGTCTGGACGGTGTGCCGAATGCCGCTCTGACTGCCGCCATTCGGAAGCATCCGGAGGTCTTTCGTGACATGTTCCAGGAATGCTTGGACAGCGAGCGGTTCCCGGATGAATGGAAGAGACAGAAGCTGGCCCTTGTCCCCAAGCCGGGCAAGCCACCGGGACTCGCTTCTTCTGCGCGCCCGATCCTGCTGCTGAACAACCCGGGAAAGGTATATGAGCGGATGCTGCTGACGCGGATCAACGACGTCGTGGAGGACTTGGATTCGCCAAGGTTGGCGGAAAACCAGTTCGGGTTCCGGAAGGGCCGTTCGACTGTACAGGCGATCCAACTGGTGGTGGATGCAGGCCGTCGCGCGATGTCATTCGGACGGACAAACAACCGGGACAAGCGCTGCCTCCTGGTTGTTGCACTGGACGTGCGCAACGCATTCAACACTGCCAGCTGGCAGTGCATCGCTGCTGCGCTCGAGGACAAGGGCGTGCCGAGGCAGATCCGCAACATCCTGAAGGATTATTTCACCGACAGGGAGCTCGTCTATGACACCGCAGACGGGCCCGTTACACGTCGAGTGACTGCAGGTGTTCCACAGGGGTCCATCCTGGGCCCGACACTGTGGAACATTATGTATGACGGCGTGTTACGGGTCGAGCTCCCCGAAGGGGCCAGCGTCATCGGCTTTGCGGACGACATTGCGGTCCTGGCACAGGGGTGCACACCAGAGGAGGCGGCATCTGTAGCTGAACAGGCGGTGGACGCGATCGCGGCCTGGATGGAGGACCATCACCTGCAGCTCGCTCCGGAGAAGACCGAGGGCGTGATGATCTCCAGCCTGCGGAGAGGTGAACTGAGGGTGCCGTTCCGCGTCGGAGACACCATCATCCACAGTAAGCAGTCGATCCGGTACCTGGGGGTCCAGATCCACGACCACCTTTCGTGGAAGCCACACGTGGAGCTGTCGACGGCCAAAGCCCTCCGCGTGGTAGGCGTGGTCACCTCAGTCATGAGAAACCACAGTGGACCCCAGGTGGCCAAGCGTCGGTTGTTGGCGGCGGTGGCGGAGTCGATCGTCCGGTATGCTGCCCCCGTGTGGTCTGAGGCGACGGATCTGCAGTGGTGCCGACGGAAGCTGGCCCAGGTGCAGAAGCCCCTGGCACGTGGCGTCACCAGCTCGTTCGTGTCGGTGGCATACGAGACCGGAGTCGTGCTAGCAGGCCTTGTGCCGTTCAGGCTGCTGGTGCGAGAGGACGCAAGGTGCCATCGGAGGCTCCTAGCTGCTCCGGGTGCCAGCCGCAAGGACATCCGGCTGGAGGAGCGGCAGAGGACTCTGCAGGAGTGGCAGAGAGCATGGGACGAGGCGGCCGCAGCATCAACGGCCAGTCGGTACGTGGTTTGGGCCCACCGAGTGATCCCGGACCTGCACCAGTGGATGGGAAGGCGGCATGGAGAGGTGGATTTCCACCTCTCGCAGGTGTTAACCGGGCACGGTTTCTTCCGGGAATACCTCCATGTCTGCGGTTTTGCCCCATCGGCGGAGTGCCCACGGTGCCCGGGGTCTGTCGAGTCGGTGGCCCACGTGCTGTTCCGGTGCGAGGTGTTCCAGGACATCCGAGTGGAGCTGCTGGGGTACGGCACCAGCGACCCAGTCAACGAGGACAACATGGGCATGAAGTTGCTGGAGAGCCCCGAGCGGTGGAACAACATCCAGGAAGCTGCTCGCAGAATCACGAAGGTGTTACAGCAGCTCTGGCGCGAGGATGAGCTGCAGCTCAACCTTTGTGCACATCTCGAATCGCAACCGGCGATAACATCAGCAGACGACGCTGGTGCACAGGATGGCGAGCAGGTGTCTGTCGACGGGGTGGCGGACCTCTTCCGAGTCAACCGAGGTCGAGCCAGCCGAAACAGAAGAGGTCGTCGAAGGGCTGAAGAACGGGCGGAAGTGCGCCTTGCATCCGCACTGGCAGCAGCTGAACGTGATCGTGAGAGGATCATTCTGATGGCGGCGGTGCAGGCGGAGGAAGCAGGAGAAGCGCCACCACCCATCCCCACACGAGGACGCGGACTGCCTCCTTCTCCGAGTACCTTGAGAGCGCGACACGAGCGAAGACTCTACCTACAGCGGGTCTATCGTCAACGAGCGAGGGAAGGGACTCTACCACCAGTCCCACGAGGTAGAAGTCGGCGGAGTCGGACAGCCCCTTCGGAGGCGGACATCATCCGGCGGCGTGTGAGAAGACGAGAGATGGAGCGGCTACGCCGAACATCACGAAGGGAGCCGTCCAACCAGGGGGTGCGTGAGGTGCTATCTGCAGACTCCCTGGCATCTATCACGGAATCTACTACTTCCGGCCGATAAGCGAGGGGAATTTCGGGGGTGGAAAGTAAATAGAGGAACGGCAATATCGAATGCGATGGGAGACCAATATGAATAATGGAATTAATAAAGGCGATGCCACGTGCGCTTAATACTCCTGGTCCCAAGCCCCGCTAGGGAACGGGTCCAGGAGGGGGAGATAAGGGATAGATTTAAGTTTATTTTAAGCTTTGTACAAATAAATCCCTTGAGTGTTTACAAAAAAAAAAAAAAAACGAAGTGGAGCTTGCGGCTTAATTTGACTCAACACGGGAAAATTTACCAGGTCCGAACTTATCGAGGTAAGACAGATTGAGAGCTCTTTCTCAAATTTAAGGGTAGTGGTGCATGGCCGTTCTTAGTTCGTGGAATGATTTGTCTGGTTAATTCCGATAACGAACGCGACTCAAACAAGCTAACTAGAACGCTGTCAGCAGTGCACCTCCGGGCGCACCTGACGTCAAGGCCGGCGGCCCCTTCACGGGCGGTCGTCGGCCACGTTTGCCCTGCTTAGCGGGACAACTTGTGTTTAGCAAGGTGAGAATGAGCGATAACAGGTCCGTGATGCCCTTAGATGTTCTGGGCTGCACGCGTGCTACAATGTGAGCAGCAGCGTGTTCTCGCCAATTGGCGCCCCCATTCCGAGAGGAACGGGAAATCACCCAAATGCTCATTTAGTTGGGATTGGGGACTGCAACGGTCCCCATGAACCTGGAATTTCTAGTAAGTGCTAGTCATTAGCTAGCGCTGATTACGTCCCTGCCCTTTGTACACACCGCCCGTCGCTACTACCGATGGATTATTTAGTGAGGTCTCTGGAGGCACACCTTCCGCGGTTCCTTCGTGAGCTGCAGCTGGCATGGCCGAAGTTGACCGAACTTGATGATTTAGAGGAAGTAAAAGTCGTAACAAGGTTTCCGTAGGTGAACCTGCGGAAGGATCATTACCGATCAATACATATATGTTGTTGTGTGAGTTGATTAGAGAGATAGAGAAACACGGTATCAGCAGAAC
This sequence comes from Anopheles moucheti, assembly GCF_943734755.1. Lineage (NCBI taxonomy): Eukaryota > Metazoa > Arthropoda > Insecta > Diptera > Culicidae > Anopheles > Anopheles moucheti. The sequence goes on from NW_026453548.1 coordinate 472,017, forward strand.
AAACTGCTATGTTACCTTTTGGGGGCCGCGCACGCCAATTAGACCCGCGAGAGAGGTGTGTCTATACTACGATATTGAGCGTGCGCGACCGTAGGCCAGTGGCCTTCGTACCTGTGCGCACACTCCCAATGGCAGCCATCGAACGCGTAAAGTGTGTGACACATGGGCGAAGGTAAAGACCCACTAGAACATATTTAAACACTGGCCTCGAGCGAGAGAGAACCTAATCAAGAGAACGAAAGTTGTGCAAGATCGCGCCGATGCCGCCCACATCGCGCGTCGATCAATGGGAAGGAAGACCAATGGTCATCCTTGTCCACCCTGGACGGCTTCGAAGGAACCGAGAGGTGCACGGTTACGCTGTCCGGGGAACTTAAGTTGTGAGAGATGCACCTAGCGCATAACGAAAACATAGGAGACAGTTGAACATACCAAAACCCTAGGCAGGGGATCACTCGGCTCATGGATCGATGAAGACCGCAGC
>NW_026453548.1:480000-482500 GCF_943734755.1 Anopheles moucheti
TTTTACCCGGTGAGTCAAAAAAAAATTTTTGTATGGGAGGGCCCCTGCTAGAACATTTTTCCCAAGTGCGTCGATTTTGGGTCGCCGACACAAGCTCGGGTCAAAAAAATTTTTTTTTCTCGGTGACTCAAAACATCAATTTTAGACTCCCCTGAGTATGAAAAGTGAAACGAAAATCATTTTTGAGAAGAAAAAATTTTTGTATGGGAGGGCCCCTGCTAGAACATATTTCCCAAGTGCGTCGATTTTGGGTCGCCGACACAAGCTCGGGTCAAAAAAATTTTTTTTTCTCGGTGACTCAAAACATCAATTTTAGACTCCCCTGAATATGAAAAGTGAAACGAAAATCATTTTTGAGAAGAAAAAATTTTTGTATGGGAGGGCCCCTGCTAGAACATATTTCCCAAGTGCGTCGATTTTGGGTCGCCGACACAAGCTCGGGTCAAAAAAATTTTTTTTTCTCGGTGACTCAAAACATCAATTTTAGACTCCCCTGAGTATGAAAAGTGAAACGAAAATCATTTTTGAGAAGAAAAAATTTTTGTATGGGAGGGCCCCTGCTAGAACATATTTCCCAAGTGCGTCGATTTTGGGTCGCCGACACAAGCTCGGGTCAAAAAAATTTTTTTTTCTCGGTGACTCAAAACATCAATTTTAGACTCCCCTGAATATGAAAAGTGAAACGAAAATCATTTTTGAGAAGAAAAAATTTTTGTATGGGAGGGCCCCTGCTAGAACATATTTCCCAAGTGCGTCGATTTTGGGTCGCCGACACAAGCTCGGGTCAAAAAAATTTTTTTTTCTCGGTGACTCAAAACATCAATTTTAGACTCCCCTGAGTATGAAAAGTGAAACGAAAATCATTTTTGAGAAGAAAAAAATTTTGTATGGGAGGGCCTTTGCTAGAACATTTTTCCCAAGTGAGTCGATTTTTGGGTCGCGACCCAAGCTCGGGTCAAAAAAAAAAATTTTTTCATGGTGACTCAAAACATCAATTTTAGACTCCCCTGAATATGAAAAGTGAAACGAAAATCATTTTTGAGAAGAAAAAATTTTTGTATGGGAGGGCCCCTGCTAGAACATATTTCCCAAGTGCGTCGATTTTGGGTCGCCGACACAAGCTCGGGTCAAAAAAATTTTTTTTTCTCGGTGACTCAAAACATCAATTTTAGACTCCCCTGAGTATGAAAAGTGAAACGAAAATCATTTTTGAGAAGAAAAAAATTTTGTATGGGAGGGCCTTTGCTAGAACATTTTTCCCAAGTGAGTCGATTTTTGGGTCGCGACCCAAGCTCGGGTCAAAAAAAAAAATTTTTTCATGGTGACTCAAAACATCAATTTTAGACTCCCCTGAGTATGAAAAGTGAAACGAAAATCATTTTTGAGAAGAAAAAAATTTGTATGGGAGGGCCCCTGCTAGAACATTTTTCCCAAGTAAATTCGATTTTACCCGGTGAGTCAAAAAATTTTGAAAAAAATATTTTGCCAAAATCGTGTTCATTGCCTATTATAAGGGACCAGGTCAGCTCACACGCATTTTTGGAGACCATATGGAAAGTGCGTCTGGGATTGCGGAAATTAAGTTTAGAGTGTTAAATGATGGTTTCGCAATCCCGAAAGGCTCAAAATCCACCCTAAGGTTCCCCGGGTGAAATGTGGTTTCCAAGGTGTGAGCACTATCGGTGATAGAGTTGGAATGTGATTTCCAGAGCGCAGGGCGACTGGGCTAGAGCGAAAATCATAGACAAAGGTAAGTATTGGACTGAACGACTCGAAGCAAACGAAAATCATAGACAAGGGTAATGGACTGAACGACTCGAAGCAAACGAAAATCACATACAAGAGTAATGGACTGAACGAATCGAAGCAAACGAAAACCGCAAACAAGGGTAATGGACTGAACGAATCGAAGCAAACGAAAACCACAGACAAGAGTAATGGAGTGAACGAATCGAAGCAAACGAAAACCAAAGACAAGAGTAATAAGAGTGAACGAATCGAAGCAAACGAAAACCACAGACAAGAGTAATAGAGTGAACGAATCGAAGCAAACGAAAGTCATGGACAAGAGTACTGAAAATCGGACCAAACCTCTAGAAGCACACGAAAATCATGGACAAGAGTACTCAAAAACACGGACCAAACCTATCGAAGCACACGAAAACCATGAACACAGGGATAACTGAGAACGAACCTACCTATCAGAGCATGTGAAAGTCATGGACAAGAGTACTGAAAATCGGACCAAACCTCTAGAAGCACACGAGAATCATGGACAAGAGTACTCAAAAACACGGACCAAACCTATGGAAGCACACGAAAACCATGAACACAGGGATAACTGAGAACGAACCTACCTATCAGAGCATGTGAAAGCATGGACAAGAGTACTGAAAATCGGACCAAACCTCTAGAAGCACACGAAAATCATGGACAAGAGTACTCAAAAACACGGACCAAACCTATGGAAGCACACGAAAACCATGAACACAGGGATAAC
>NW_026453548.1:487500-492500 GCF_943734755.1 Anopheles moucheti
GAGAAGATCGGCGTCGGCAAGCGAACGCCGAAAGACACCTTGCGGCTGCCGCTGAGCCGTGATGCCGACAGCGCCGAGCTGTGCCAGCGTATCCGGCAAGCCATCGGAGACAAGGGTGCGGCGTCCGTGCGTACGGAGATGTCGATGGTGCTCATAACAAACATCGACTCCTTGGCGAGCGAGGACCAGCTGCGTCGGGCGGTGTTGACGGCTCTCGGCAAGGAGCATTCCGAGGCCACCTTCGACATGTGGGAGCGGCGAGACGGCACGAAGCGTGCTCGCGTTCGTCTGCCCCGGTCGGATGCGGAGCATCTGGCTGGGAAGCGCCTGCTCCTAGGACACACCTCCTGTTGGGTGTGGGAGGTCCCGAAAGCGTCGCTGGAGGAGAAGCGGTGCTTCCGATGTTTGGAGCGCGGCCACTTCGCCGGGCAGTGCTCGGGAGAGGACCGCAGCAAAGCGTGTATCCGGTGTGGCGCGGAAGGCCACAAGGCAGCGAGCTGCACTGGCGAGGCACGCTGTTTGAAGTGTGGCGGCCCGCACTCGATTGCCGCAGCTTCGTGCAAAGCTGCAGCCACACGATGATGATAGAAGTGCTCCAGATAAATATCGGTAAGAGCAGGAGCGCTCAGGATCTTGCGCTCCAGCGGATGAGGGAGGAGGGAGCAGACGTGATGCTCATCACGGAGCTCTATGCTGTGCCGGCCAACAATGGGAACTGGGCATCCGACGACGCACTGAAGGCCGCGATCGTCACCAGTGGCCAACGGTTTCCCATACAGCGGGTGAGGAGCGTGCAGCATCCGGGCATCGTAGCTGCCGAGGTGGCGGGCATCGTTGTCATCTGCTGCTATATTCCGCCATCGATCGGCCTCCCGGAGTTCGAGCAACAGATGGACCGGCTGGAGGTACTTGCGCGAGGCCACCCTTGCGTGCTGATAGCTGGCGACTTCAACGCGTGGCATGGGGCCTGGGGGAGCGAGCGGGCCAACCTTAAGGGTGAGGCGCTCCTTCAGACGGTTACCAGCCTAGGATTGGAGGTCCTCAACCGCGGCACGGAGCCGACATTCCTGGGGAACGGTGTGGCTCGGCCCAGCAGAGTGGACGTCGCCTTCGCGAGTCCAATGCTCTGCCGATCGGATGGAGCAGCGGAGGACATCAGCTCCTGGCGGACGCTAGACCGCTACTCCTATAGCGACCACCGCTATATTCGGTTTGCGGTCGGGCAACAGCATCGTGCAGGTCAGCGGCCCGGACGGGGCATTCATCAGCAGGAAGGTGTCGAAGTACGGGAGGCGGGTACTCGCTGGCGAACTCGCCAGTTTTGCCCCCGTACTTTCGAGCTGGCACTTGAGGCGACCCGTTTTGCCGATCGGGTGACCGATGCGGCAAGCCTGGGGATGGTGCTTACGGAGGCCTGCGACGCTACCATGGCGAGGATTGGGCAGTCGCAGCAGCAGAGGAGGAACTGCAACACATATTGGTGGACTCCGGATATCGAGGAGCTGACCGAGCGCTGCCGGTTGGCTCGGGAGCGACAGTCATTGGCCCTCGACGAGACGTCCGCCGAACTGGCTTCAGAGGAACATCAGGAGGCGCGTGCTGCCTTAAGGGTGGCAATTAAGGCCAGCAAGCAGCGCCAGTTCGATGAGTGGCTGCAGGCCCTGGCTGCAGATGAGACGGGACAGTGGTTCCGGCAAGTGCTTCTTCGGTTTCGGGGCAGCTGGACGGCGCGTGAACGCGATCCAGCGGTGTTGCAGCGGATCGTCGAGGAGCTGTTTCCGGAGCATCCCCCGGTCGAGTGGCCGGACGTCACGCCTTCGGAAGGGGACACTCCGGTCCGTCCGATCAGCTGCGCGGAGCTCCAGGCGATAGCGAGCGAGCTGCATCCGCGGAAGGCGCCTGGCCTCGATGGAGTACCGAACGCTGCGGTAACGGCTGCCATCCGGAAGTATCCGGAGCCATTCGCTGGTGTCTACCAGCGCTGCTTGGACACCGGCGAAATACCACGCGAATGGAAAAGGCAGAAGCTGGTGCTGTTGCCTAAGCCGGGTAAGCCGCCGGGCGAAGCCTCGTCCTGCCGCCCGATCTGCTTGATCGACAACCCGGCGAAGGTCTTCGAGAGGACTACGCTGGACAGACTCAACGAGCACCTGGAGGATCCGGAGGCACCTCGGCTGGCCGAGAACCAGTTCGGTTTCCGGAGACAGCGAAGCACCCTGCAGGCGATCCAGCTGGTGGTGGAGGCAGGCGAGCGCGCGATGTCCTACGGACGGACTAACAACCGGGATAAGCGCTGTCTGCTGGTTGTGGCGTTGGACGTCAGAAACGCCTTTAACACCGCCAGCTGGCAGGCGATAGCGATGGCCCTGCGTGAGAAGGAGGTTCCAGCGCAGCTGCAACTCCTGCTCCGCGACTATTTCACCGACAGGGAGCTGGTGTATGACACCCATGACGGCCCGGTGTCACGTCGGGTGACGGCAGGCGTTCCACAGGGGTCAATCCTTGGCCCGACTCTGTGGAACGTTATGTACGACGGCGTTCTGCGGATCCAGCTCCCTGAAGGGGCCACCATCGTCGGCTTTGCCGATGACATCGCCATCCTGGCCGAGGGCTGCACACCCGAGGAGTCGGCGTCCGTTGCGGAGGCTGCGATCGAGGCGGTGATGGGGTGGCTTGAGGCACGGCACCTCAGTCTCGCCCCCCACAAAACCGAGGTGGTACTGATATCGAGTCTGCGTCGAGGACGTTTGGAAATTCCTGTGCGCGTCGGCGAAGTGGTCTGCACGTCAAAGCGATCGATACGCTACCTGGGGGTACAACTCCACGAGAAACTCTCGTGGAAACCGCACGTGGAAGCGGCCGCGGACAAGGCCCTCCGTGCGGTGGCGGTGGTTACCTCGGTGATGAGGAACCACAGCGGCCCCCAGGTGGCCAAGCGGCGGTTGCTGGCAGGAGTCGCTGAGTCGGTGATCCGGTACGCCTCGCCCATCTGGGCTAAGGCGACAGACATGCAGTGGTGCCGAAGACGACTGGCCCAGGTCCAGAAGCCACTGGCACGTGGGGTATCGAGTTCGTTCCGCTCGGTATCCTACGAGGTGTCAGTGGTGATGGCTGGTTTGGTGCCGTACTGGCTGGTCGTCAACGAGGACGCAAGGTGCCATAGCAGGCTGCTGGTCGAGCCTGGCGCCAGCAGGAAGGAGGTACGAGCGGCGGAGCGAGCAGCCACGATGATGCAATGGCAGGACGCCTGGGACCGTGCGGCGGCAACACCATCGGCCAGCCGCTATCAGACGTGGGCACACAGTCTGATTCCCGACCTGCACCGGTGGACGGGACGAAAGCACGGGAAGGTGGACTTCCACCTTTCGCAGGTGCTCTCCGGACACGGATTCTTCCGGGAGTACCTGCACGTCTGCGGCTTCGCTTCGTCTCCGGAGTGTCCACGGTGCGTGGGGTCGGTCGAGTCGGTGGCCCACGTCTTGTTCGAGTGCCCCGTGTTTGAGGAGATCCGACGTGAGCTGCTGGGCTGGGGGACACCCGAGTCGGTCCAGCTTAACAACATCGCAGAGAAGCTGCTGGAGAGTGCGGAGTGGTGGGACCGCATTCAGAAAGCAGCAAAGACCATCACCACAGTGCTTCAACAGCTGTGGCGCGATGAGGAAGCGCTCACCAATGGTCGAACGGAAGCGGCTTTCGCCGAGGACGAGGAAGTGGTCCTCGAAAGTGTGGCCGCACTCTTCGGTGAGGAGATGGACGACGTCATCATCGAAGACATCACGCGGCGCGTGAACGAGGCGCGAGCAGCGCGTCAGCGATCTGCCCGCAACCGACGGCTTCGCGGCAGAGCGGAGGATCGGGCGCGAGTGCGACTGGCTGCGGACGTCGCAGCAGCACTGGCCGCCCGAGATGACGAGATACTGCGGACGGCAGTAGAGGCGGAGCGAGCGGGCCTAGCTCCTCCTCCCATACCTAGGCGTAGCAGAGGGGGACCACCTTCCCCTGAAACGGTTAGAATTCGCCATGAGCGGCGTCTATTCATGCAGCGCGCATGGCGAGCTCGGGTCCAGGCTGAGGGACCCTCGACGACGCGCCGCCGTCGGACCGCGCCTACGGAGGCGGACCTGATAAGGTCTCGGCGGAACAGACGCGAAAACGAAAGGCGCCGTCGTGCTTTGGCTGCAGGCCGACGATGGACACCCGCGGAGGAGGCTGCCGCCAGCGAGGCGGAATGGTCAGATCGATAGATGTCGGGTTGACTTCTTGAGATCTCCGAGAGGGGAAGAAAGAGAGAGTCACGCGGACTCAGTATGTGTACGCCTTTTAAATGCGGATTAAGATACGGAAAATTGAATAAATAAATCGCGAAGAGATATCCGAAAGGGTTCGCAACGACGTAGGACAAAATCCCTGGCGGGCGACGTCCTACGTCAAGAGGGTAGGTTTATAAGGTATTTTTGTACAATAAAACCTGCATTTCTTAAAAAAAAAAAAACGAAGTGGAGCTTGCGGCTTAATTTGACTCAACACGGGAAAATTTACCAGGTCCGAACTTATCGAGGTAAGACAGATTGAGAGCTCTTTCTCAAATTTAAGGGTAGTGGTGCATGGCCGTTCTTAGTTCGTGGAATGATTTGTCTGGTTAATTCCGATAACGAACGCGACTCAAACAAGCTAACTAGAACGCTGTCAGCAGTGCACCTCCGGGCGCACCTGACGTCAAGGCCGGCGGCCCCTTCACGGGCGGTCGTCGGCCACGTTTGCCCTGCTTAGCGGGACAACTTGTGTTTAGCAAGGTGAGAATGAGCGATAACAGGTCCGTGATGCCCTTAGATGTTCTGGGCTGCACGCGTGCTACAATGTGAGCAGCAGCGTGTTCTCGCCAATTGGCGCCCCCATTCCGAGAGGAACGGGAAATCACCCAAATGCTCATTTAGTTGGGATTGGGGACTGCAACGGTCCCCATGAACCTGGAATTTCTAGTAAGTGCTAGTCATTAGCTA
>NW_026453548.1:500000-507500 GCF_943734755.1 Anopheles moucheti
ACATCGTCCTCGACTCCGTCGATGAGCTCCTGCATGCAGCGCTCTTTGCTGCGCTGGATCTCCCGTTCCAAAGCCCTACGGTCGTCCAGCAAGCGGGCTGAAGCGGCGATACGGTCGTCGGTCTGCGTTGCTGTGCGTAGCCTGGCCTCGGCAGCTTCGCACGCATCTCGCGCCCTCGCGATTTCCGGGTTCCACCAGTATAACGTCGGAGCCTGCCGGAAATTGGTCTTGTGGATCCTCTCCATCGTTGCGTCGCACGCTTCTGTGAGCCCCCTGATCAGGCCCTCAGGTGTGCTTACATCGTCGAAACGGCCGATCCCAAGCGCCAGCTTAAAACAAGCCTGATTGAATTGGCTTGTTTTGTAGCGTGTTCCCGCGTGCCGCGTCATGCCTGCTGTACCGCCGTGCCCGTTGCAGTGTGGCCGATGCTGGTGTTCACGTCGGCCGCTGGTCGAAGGCAGTTTAGCGCTGAACAGCACATAGCTGTGGTCGCTACCGGAGTACCTACTGCTCACACTCCAACTGCCTGGCTCCGCTACGCAGGGACTCGAGAAGCTCACATCGATGACGCTTTCCCGTGCAACACCGTTGCCCTTGAAAGTGGGTGTGTTCCCTCGGTTGAGCGTCCTAAGACCGAGGTGCTCAACAACACTCAACAAGTCCTCACCCTTCGCCGTGGTTCTTGAGCTGCCCCACTCCTGGTTCCAGGCATTAAAATCCCCAGCCAGAACCATGGGATCCTGCCCCGCGAGCGTGAGCTCAACCGCTTCCAAGTAGTCGCCGAGTTCCGCTTGTCCGATGTTGGGGGACACATAGCAGCTGGCAAACGTTATCCCGGCTATGGTGGCAACTACCAGCCCAGGCACCGATGAACTCCCCAGTCGTTGGATGGGGTAGCCGCCAGTCGCCACTACCGCTACGCTCTGAGCCTCGTCGACCGCCCACCGCACGCTGTCTCTAGGTGGTTTGTACAGCTCGCACGCTATCACCACCTGCGCTCCGATCTCCCTAGCCGTCTGCAGCATGATGTCCTGCGCTGCACGGCTGCGCCCAAGGTTGATCTGCAAGACCTTCAGACCTTCCGGGTGCAGGACGGGTGTCCTACTCGGTGAGGGCCCTTGCAGACCGCACAACACACCTCCGCTGTGCAGGCTCGGGCCAGGTGACCCGGTTGGCCGCAGCGGATGCAGTGCGTCGATCGATCCGTCCCGCTCTTGCACTGGTGCCGCAGGTGTCCGTGCTCCAGGCATTTGAAGCACCGTAGCTGGCCCCGCGTCGGTGGTGTCAGTTTCGTCGCCAAGCATGAGGTGTGCAGCACTCGTACTCGCTGTTGGTGCATCAACTCCGCCGCCTTGAGTGTCATCCGAACGTACGCCGTCTGCGTACCGTTCCACGCCTTCACTAGGTGCACAGCGGATTCGCTCACCGACTCCGAACTGGTGGTCGTCACCGCCTTCGCCACATCCAATGCCACCGCTAAAGGGTCCACCTCATCAAGGCGGACCTCCACCGTTTCTGTCACCAGGCGGATGGTGACCGGAGCTGCAGACTGTGCAAAGACCTCCTGCACTCGTTGCAGGATTGCTTCAGCATTGGCGCCGTCCTCCAAGTTCATGACCAGCCGGTCCCGCGTCGTTCGTCGTCCCACTCCAAGCTTGGCCTGGTCTTCGGCCAACGACGGAGCGCTGCGTATCAGCTGATACGCGTCGGTCCAAGACTGACCCTCGCCTGGGGCAACCTCGATGGCGTCCAGCTTCTTCTTCGCCGAATGCTTCGCCGCCGCAGATTGTGGTCGCGGCTTGGCCAGCTGCTGCTGTTGTTGTTGCTGCTGCGACTTCTGCGGTGCTTTACGAGGCCCCACCACCGTCCAAGAACCGCCCTGGGAAGCCTGCGTGCCGGATGTCTCGGCCGCCACGTTAGCATACGTCATCCGCTGCTGCTGCTGTTGTTGTTGCTGCTGTTGCGGTTGCTGCAGGGAGCTCTGCGATGTCACCTGCTTCGACGGAGGCCGTTGCTGTTGCTGTTTCTGCTGCCTCTGAGGCTGCTGCTGCGCAACAGCTGGCTGCGCCTGCTGCTGCGGTTGCAGAGCTTGGTTACCGCCGCAACCAAGCATCTGTGCCAGCAACTCCTGGTGGCACGCAGTCTCCTTTGCCAGCTCGCCTCTGAGACGCTGCGTCTCTTCATACCACTGGCGGGCCTGGTCCTTATTCCACTGCAGCTCCTGGTGGAATTTCTCTTGCGCCAGCTTAAATTCTTCGCGGGCCAGCTTCCGCTCCTCCCGGGCCATATCTTCGTTGGCCACGGTACGCTGTCGCAGCATCACCAGCTCTTGCTGCAGCTCCTTCACCATGGCCCGAAGCTGCTCATTGGCGAGGGACATTTCCCCGAGCACCTTTCGCAGTTCGACCATGTCCGGGTTCACCGACTTTGAGGCCAACGCCGAGGCTCTGGTGAGAATGACCTTCGGCTCTACCGCCGAAAGAGATCGCCCCGGCCTTTCCTCTGTCGATTCCGACCGAGGACGCGATGTACGAGTTGTCGCCATTTTAGAGACCCAAGCAGGTCTTAGTGGTCAGGGGGGGTGTTTCCCTGCTTGCAAACGCCTTTCCGAATTTTTGCAGTCGTTCCCAGATTTTTCCCGGCAATTTCCCGCAAAAATCGGGAATTCGAGCAGTTTCGAGCTCGATAAAAACTGTCCGAATCGAGCAGATTCGAGCTGCCGATGACCCCCCACAGCTTCCCAGAATTTTCTGCGTCTTTTTTGGTTTCGAGCAGTTTTCGAGCAGAAACCGTCAATTTGAAAAATTGTCTGTTGGGGACTGCTCGCCTATCACTTTTTGTCTGTTGGGTCGTCCCGGGTTGTCACAAAAATGTCAAAAATTATTTTCGCGATTTTCACTATTTTTATGCACGGATCGTATTAAATGCACTAAAACTAGCACAACAGTGCAAACCGCAGCCAAATCGGACCAAAACTCGCGAAGTTATTAACGTTTTTGTATATACAACTGTCACTTCCAGAACACGTGCCGCAGCGGTAGCACCATGCGCGTTTTTGCCGTCACTGTTTTTTCCCAATTCTGCACCGATTTTCTTCCGGTTTTCGGCTATTGGGCGATCGGGGACACAGAATCTATCGTTTGCCACCTCATCCGGCCCGATTGGACCGGATTTTTGCGCAAACTCACAACACGCACGCACTATTGTTGTTCCAAATGTATGCACAAATTTGCCACTCCGTATTTTTCGCTAAAATTCGCCGGCAAACACTGTTTATAGGTTGAAAACACTTCACTGGCGTCTATTTATGCGTTTTAAACGCAAACCGCGTTGATTTTCACCAATTTAGCACGGTTTTATGGCCAAAATTGTTCCCCATACAAAATGTATGGGGCAATGTTTTTCACTTTTTTGGCCCACTAATGCACCGATTTTCGTCCGGTTTTCACTAAAGTCACTCTAAACACCCTCTTATAGACTGATTATGAACAAATTCGAGACTTTCCGAGGTAATTTAACGCCACAATTTTTAACTCGCTCAGGAGCAAAATACACCACGTCCGAACAGCTCGACTGCTCGAATGTCACACACAGGGATAACTGGCTTGTGGCCGCCAAGCGTTCATAGCGACGTGGCTTTTTGATCCTTCGATGTCGGCTCTTCCTATCATTGTGAAGCAAAATTCACCAAGCGTAGGATTGTTCACCCTTTCAAGGGAACGTGAGCTGGGTTTAGACCGTCGTGAGACAGGTTAGTTTTACCCTACTGGTGTGTGCTGTTTGCCGCTATCTTAACGGAATTCCTGTGCAGTACGAGAGGAACCACAGGTACGGACCACTGGCTCAATACTAGTTCGACCGGACTTTGGTATGACGCTACGTCCGCTGGATTATGCCTGAACGCCTCTAAGGTCGTATCCAATCCGAGCTGATAGCGCTTCTCAAACCCATTAGGTGATCGGAAGCTAGCGGGCTTAACAACCCTCCGAGATCCGTCGGTGCTGCCCCGCGCACACTGACGTCTCATCCCCGCTATAGCACTAGACTGAGCCGCAACGGGCGGGAGCACGCTGCACGTGGAAGTACCTTACCACAGGGAACCCTGGTGGCTGTGTTTCCGTCGACCGTGGATACAACTAGTTTCGACACCTTCGACCGCCCGCAAACGACGGGACTACAGGCTGGGAGCTGCGAGTTGTAGAGATGCGTTCGCATCGATCCTCTCAGGCGACCCATGCTTGCTGGTGCTCGCGTTCACTTTGGGAATGGAGTGTTCGCGAGAGTGATTGTTGTGTTGTGTGTGTACAGTTGGTGCTTGCGTGCACTCCCATAGTGGAGTGTTCGCGAGCTTAAAACGCTAAGTCCCGATTAATACTCTCCTCGCAACATTATGTGCGTGGCTCCACGCCAAGTGGGATTAGCGGTGCGAAACGCGATTGGTAAAGTCGATGGTGATGTGCGTACCAACAGGCGATTTGTTAAGTCAAATGCGATCTGTGGTGCAACAGGCAATGTGTGTTTATTATCCGGTGTTGTTGGAAGTCAATACGATTTGACTTTCAAAAATTTTTCTAAGTCCCGATTTTTTTTCTCGTCGAGTAACTACAATGCACTATTTCTATCGCAGCGGACTTGCGGTTCATGGCCTAAATGATCGCGAACGAACACGTATTCGCAAAAAAATTTTTGTATGAAAAAGTCACCACTCGGGTACCTCCATACAAAAGTACCAAGTTCGGGTCGAGTGGTCGATGGACGTCGAAGGTGAAAATTTTTCATCATCGAAAATTTTTTCCAAAGTTGAAGCAAATGGGCCCTAGAGTATGAAAAGTGAAACCACGGATCGATTTGAGAAATAAAAATTTTTGTATGAAAAAGTCACCACTCGGGTACCTCCATACAAAAGTACCAAGTTCGGGTCGAGTGGTCGATGGACGTCGAAGGCGAAAATTTTTCATCATCGAAAATTTTTTCCAAAGTTGAAGCAAATGGGCCCTAGAGTATGAAAAGTGAAACCACGGATCGATTTGAGAAATAAAAATTTTTTGTATGGGAGGGCCCCTGGTAGAACATTTTTCCCAAGTGCGACCATTTTACCCAGTGAGTCAAAAAAAAAATTTTTTCACGGTGACTCAAAACTTCAATATTAGACTTCCCTGAGTATGAAAAGTGAAACGAAAATCATTTTTGAGAAGAAAAAATTTTTGTATGGGAGGGCCCCTGCTAGAACATTTTTACCAAGTGCGACCATTTTACCCGGTGAGTCAAAAAAAAATTTTTGTATGGGAGGGCCCCTGCTAGAACATTTTTCCCAAGTGCGTCGATTTTGGGTCGCCGACACAAGCTCGGGTCAAAAAAATTTTTTTTTCTCGGTGACTCAAAACATCAATTTTAGACTCCCCTGAGTATGAAAAGTGAAACGAAAATCATTTTTGAGAAGAAAAAATTTTTGTATGGGAGGGCCCCTGCTAGAACATATTTCCCAAGTGCGTCGATTTTGGGTCGCCGACACAAGCTCGGGTCAAAAAAATTTTTTTTTCTCGGTGACTCAAAACATCAATTTTAGACTCCCCTGAATATGAAAAGTGAAACGAAAATCATTTTTGAGAAGAAAAAATTTTTGTATGGGAGGGCCCCTGCTAGAACATATTTCCCAAGTGCGTCGATTTTGGGTCGCCGACACAAGCTCGGGTCAAAAAAATTTTTTTTTCTCGGTGACTCAAAACATCAATTTTAGACTCCCCTGAGTATGAAAAGTGAAACGAAAATCATTTTTGAGAAGAAAAAATTTTTGTATGGGAGGGCCCCTGCTAGAACATATTTCCCAAGTGCGTCGATTTTGGGTCGCCGACACAAGCTCGGGTCAAAAAAATTTTTTTTTCTCGGTGACTCAAAACATCAATTTTAGACTCCCCTGAATATGAAAAGTGAAACGAAAATCATTTTTGAGAAGAAAAAATTTTTGTATGGGAGGGCCCCTGCTAGAACATATTTCCCAAGTGCGTCGATTTTGGGTCGCCGACACAAGCTCGGGTCAAAAAAATTTTTTTTTCTCGGTGACTCAAAACATCAATTTTAGACTCCCCTGAGTATGAAAAGTGAAACGAAAATCATTTTTGAGAAGAAAAAAATTTTGTATGGGAGGGCCTTTGCTAGAACATTTTTCCCAAGTGAGTCGATTTTTGGGTCGCGACCCAAGCTCGGGTCAAAAAAAAAAATTTTTTCATGGTGACTCAAAACATCAATTTTAGACTCCCCTGAATATGAAAAGTGAAACGAAAATCATTTTTGAGAAGAAAAAATTTTTGTATGGGAGGGCCCCTGCTAGAACATATTTCCCAAGTGCGTCGATTTTGGGTCGCCGACACAAGCTCGGGTCAAAAAAATTTTTTTTTCTCGGTGACTCAAAACATCAATTTTAGACTCCCCTGAGTATGAAAAGTGAAACGAAAATCATTTTTGAGAAGAAAAAAATTTTGTATGGGAGGGCCTTTGCTAGAACATTTTTCCCAAGTGAGTCGATTTTTGGGTCGCGACCCAAGCTCGGGTCAAAAAAAAAAATTTTTTCATGGTGACTCAAAACATCAATTTTAGACTCCCCTGAGTATGAAAAGTGAAACGAAAATCATTTTTGAGAAGAAAAAAATTTGTATGGGAGGGCCCCTGCTAGAACATTTTTCCCAAGTAAATTCGATTTTACCCGGTGAGTCAAAAAATTTTGAAAAAAATATTTTGCCAAAATCGTGTTCATTGCCTATTATAAGGGACCAGGTCAGCTCACACGCATTTTTGGAGACCATATGGAAAGTGCGTCTGGGATTGCGGAAATTAAGTTTAGAGTGTTAAATGATGGTTTCGCAATCCCGAAAGGCTCAAAATCCACCCTAAGGTTCCCCGGGTGAAATGTGGTTTCCAAGGTGTGAGCACTATCGGTGATAGAGTTGGAATGTGATTTCCAGAGCGCAGGGCGACTGGGCTAGAGCGAAAATCATAGACAAAGGTAAGTATTGGACTGAACGACTCGAAGCAAACGAAAATCATAGACAAGGGTAATGGACTGAACGACTCGAAGCAAACGAAAATCACATACAAGAGTAATGGACTGAACGAATCGAAGCAAACGAAAACCGCAAACAAGGGTAATGGACTGAACGAATCGAAGCAAACGAAAACCACAGACAAGAGTAATGGAGTGAACGAATCGAAGCAAACGAAAACCAAAGACAAGAGTAATAAGAGTGAACGAATCGAAGCAAACGAAAACCACAGACAAGAGTAATAGAGTGAACGAATCGAAGCAAACGAAAGTCATGGACAAGAGTACTGAAAATCGGACCAAACCTCTAGAAGCACACGAAAATCATGGACAAGAGTACTCAAAAACACGGACCAAACCTATCGAAGCACACGAAAACCATGAACACAGGGATAACTGAGAACGAACCTACCTATCAGAGCATGTGAAAGTCATGGACAAGAGTACTGAAAATCGGACCAAAC
>NW_026453548.1:512500-520000 GCF_943734755.1 Anopheles moucheti
GCAGCAACGTCCGCAGCAACATCAGAGCGGACAGCGTTCGGCTGGGCAGCCCCAGCAACAACAACAACAGTGGCATTTGCAGGGCCAGTTGCTGCGAAAGCAGAGTAAGCAGCAGCCACGCACGATGCCAGCTGCAGTGAAGAAGTCGCGGAAGCGGCCCGACACCATCGAGGTGATGCCAGCGGAGGGCGTCAGCTACCTCGACATGTATAGGGCGATTCGTACGAGCTCGCATCTCGACGGCATGCAGGAGAAGATCGGCGTCGGCAAGCGAACGCCGAAAGACACCTTGCGGCTGCCGCTGAGCCGTGATGCCGACAGCGCCGAGCTGTGCCAGCGTATCCGGCAAGCCATCGGAGACAAGGGTGCGGCGTCCGTGCGTACGGAGATGTCGATGGTGCTCATAACAAACATCGACTCCTTGGCGAGCGAGGACCAGCTGCGTCGGGCGGTGTTGACGGCTCTCGGCAAGGAGCATTCCGAGGCCACCTTCGACATGTGGGAGCGGCGAGACGGCACGAAGCGTGCTCGCGTTCGTCTGCCCCGGTCGGATGCGGAGCATCTGGCTGGGAAGCGCCTGCTCCTAGGACACACCTCCTGTTGGGTGTGGGAGGTCCCGAAAGCGTCGCTGGAGGAGAAGCGGTGCTTCCGATGTTTGGAGCGCGGCCACTTCGCCGGGCAGTGCTCGGGAGAGGACCGCAGCAAAGCGTGTATCCGGTGTGGCGCGGAAGGCCACAAGGCAGCGAGCTGCACTGGCGAGGCTCGCTGTTTGAAGTGTGGCGGCCCGCACTCGATTGCCGCAGCTTCGTGCAAAGCTGCAGCCACACGATGATGATAGAAGTGCTCCAGATAAATATCGGTAAGAGCAGGAGCGCTCAGGATCTTGCGCTCCAGCGGATGAGGGAGGAGGGAGCAGACGTGATGCTCATCACGGAGCTCTATGCTGTGCCGGCCAACAATGGGAACTGGGCATCCGACGACGCACTGAAGGCCGCGATCGTCACCAGTGGCCAACGGTTTCCCATACAGCGGGTGAGGAGCGTGCAGCATCCGGGCATCGTAGCTGCCGAGGTGGCGGGCATCGTTGTCATCTGCTGCTATATTCCGCCATCGATCGGCCTCCCGGAGTTCGAGCAGCAGATGGACCGGCTGGAGGTACTTGCGCGAGGCCACCCTTGCGTGCTGATAGCTGGTGACTTCAACGCGTGGCATGGGGCCTGGGGGAGCGAGCGGGCCAACCTTAAGGGTGAGGCGCTCCTTCAGACGGTTACCAGCCTAGGATTGGAGGTCCTCAACCGCGGCACGGAGCCGACATTCCTGGGGAACGGTGTGGCTCGGCCCAGCAGAGTGGACGTCGCCTTCGCGAGTCCAACGCTCTGCCGATCGGATGGAGCAGCGGAGGACATCAGCTCCTGGCGGACGCTAGACCGCTACTCCTATAGCGACCACCGCTATATTCGGTTTGCGGTCGGGCAACAGCATCGTACAGGTCAGCGGCCCGGACGGGGCATTCATCAGCAGGAAGGTGTCGAAGTACGGGAGGCGGGTACTCGCTGGCGAACTCGCCAGTTTTGCTCCCGTACTTTCGAGCTGGCACTTGAGGCGACCCGTTTTGCCGATCGGGTGACCGATGCGGCAAGCCTGGGGATGGTACTTACGGAGGCCTGCGACGCTACCATGGCGAGGATTGGGCAGTCGCAGCAGCAGAGGAGGAACTGCAACACATATTGGTGGACTCCGGATATCGAGGAGCTGACCGAGCGCTGCCGGTTGGCTCGGGAGCGACAGTTATTGGCCCTCGACGAGACGTCCGCCGAACTGGCTTCAGAGGAACATCAGGAGGCGCGTGCTGCCTTAAGGGTGGCAATTAAGGCCAGCAAGCAGCGCCAGTTCGATGAGTGGCTGCAGGCCCTGGCTGCAGATGAGACGGGACAGTGGTTCCGGCAAGTGCTTCTTCGGTTTCGGGGCAGCTGGACGGCGCGTGAACGCGATCCAGCGGTGTTGCAGCGGATCGTCGAGGAGCTGTTTCCGGAGCATCCCCCGGTCGAGTGGCCGGACGTCACGCCTTCGGAAGGGGACACTCCGGTCCGTCCGATCAGCTGCGCGGAGCTCCAGGCGATAGCGAGCGAGCTGCATCCGCGGAAGGCGCCTGGCCTCGATGGAGTACCGAACGCTGCGGTAACGGCTGCCATCCGGAAGTATCCGGAGCCATTCGCTGGTGTCTACCAGCGCTGCTTGGACACCGGCGAAATACCACGCGAATGGAAAAGGCAGAAGCTGGTGCTGTTGCCTAAGCCGGGTAAGCCGCCGGGCGAAGCCTCGTCCTGCCGCCCGATCTGCTTGATCGACAACCCGGCGAAGGTCTTCGAGAGGACTACGCTGGACAGACTCAACGAGCACCTGGAGGATCTGGAGGCACCTCGGCTGGCCGAGAACCAGTTCGGTTTCCGGAAGCAGCGGAGCACCCTGCAGGCGATCCAGCTGGTGGTGGAAGCAGGCGAGCGCGCGATGTCCTACGGACGGACTAACAACCGGGATAAGCGCTGTCTGCTGGTTGTGGCGTTGGACGTCAGAAACGCCTTTAACACCGCCAGCTGGCAGGCGATAGCGATGGCCCTGCGTGAGAAGGAGGTTCCAGCGCAGCTGCAACTCCTGCTCCGCGACTATTTCACCGACAGGGAGCTGGTGTACGACACCCATGACGGCCCGGTGTCACGTCGGGTGACGGCAGGCGTTCCACAGGGGTCAATCCTTGGCCCGACTCTGTGGAACGTTATGTACGACGGCGTTCTGCGGATCCAGCTCCCTGAAGGGGCCACCATCGTCGGCTTTGCCGATGACATCGCCATCCTGGCCGAGGGCTGCACACCCGAGGAGTCGGCGTCCGTTGCGGAGGCTGCGATCGAGGCGGTGATGGGGTGGCTCGAGGCACGGCACCTCAGTCTCGCCCCCCACAAAACCGAGGTGGTACTGATATCGAGTCTGCGTCGAGGACGTTTGGAAATTCCTGTGCGCGTCGGCGAAGTGGTCTGCACGTCAAAGCGATCGATACGCTACCTGGGGGTACAACTCCACGAGAAACTCTCGTGGAAACCGCACGTGGAAGCGGCCGCGGACAAGGCCCTCCGTGCGGTGGCGGCGGTTACCTCGGTGATGAGGAACCACAGCGGCCCCCAGGTGGCCAAGCGGCGGTTGCTGGCAGGAGTCGCTGAGTCGGTGATCCGGTACGCCTCGCCCATCTGGGCTAAGGCGACAGACATGCAGTGGTGCCGAAGACGACTGGCCCAGGTCCAGAAGCCACTGGCACGTGGGGTATCGAGTTCGTTCCGCTCGGTATCCTACGAGGTGTCAGTGGTGATGGCTGGTTTGGTGCCGTACTGGCTGGTCGTCAACGAGGACGCAAGGTGCCATAGCAGGCTGCTGGTCGAGCCTGGCGCCAGCAGGAAGGAGGTACGAGCGGCGGAGCGAGCAGCCACGATGCTGCAATGGCAGGACGCCTGGGACCGTGCGGCGGCAACACCATCGGCCAGCCGCTACTTGACGTGGGCGCACGGGATGATTCCCGACCTGCACCGGTGGACGAGACGAAAGCACGGGAAGGTGGACTTCCACCTTTCGCAGGTGCTCTCCGGACACGGATTCTTCCGAGAGTACTTGCACGTCTGCGGCTTCGCGTCGTCTCCGGAGTGTCCACGGTGCGTGGGGTCGGTCGAGTCGGTGGCCCACGTCTTGTTCGAGTGTCCCGTGTTTGAGGAAATCCGTCACGAGCTGTTGGGCTGGGGGACACCCGAGTCGGTCCAGCTTAACAACATCGCAGAGAAGCTGCTGGAGAGTGCGGAGTGGTGGGACCGCATTCAGAAAGCAGCAAAGACCATCACCACAGTGCTTCAACAGCTGTGGCGCGATGAGGAAGCGCTCACCAATGGTCGAACGGAAGCGGCTTTCGCCGAGGACGAGGAAGTGGTCCTCGAAAGTGTGGCCGCACTCTTCGGTGAGGAGATGGACGACGTCATCATCGAAGACATCACGCGGCGCGTGAACGAGGCGCGAGCAGCGCGTCAGCGATCTGCCCGCAACCGACGGCTTCGCGGCAGAGCGGAGGATCGGGCGCGAGTGCGACTGGCTGCGGACGTCGCAGCAGCACTGGCCGCCCGAGATGACGAGATACTGCGGACGGCAGTAGAGGCGGAGCGAGCGGGCCTAGCTCCTCCTCCCATACCTAGGCGTAGCAGAGGGGGACCACCTTCCCCTGAAACGGTTAGAATTCGCCATGAGCGGCGTCTATTCATGCAGCGCGCATGGCGCGCTCGGGTCCAGGCTGAGGGACCCTCGACGACGCGCCGCCGTCGGACCGCGCCTACGGAGGCGGACCTGATAAGGTCTCGGCGGAACAGACGCGAAAACGAAAGGCGCCGTCGTGCTTTGGCTGCAGGCCGACGATGGACACCCGCGGAGGAGGCTGCCGCCAGCGAGGCGGAATGGTCAGATCGATAGATGTCGGGTTGACTTCTTGAGATCTCCGAGAGGGGAAAGAATGAGTGAGTCACGCGGACTAAGCAAGCGTACGCCTTTAATATGCGGTTAAGATACGATTCAATTTAATAAAGAAATAGGGAAGAGACATCCGAAAGGGTTCGTAATGACGCATGACAAATCCCTGGCGGGCGACGTCGTGCGTCAAGAGCGTGGGTTTATGCTATTGTTTGTTAGAACATAATGTTTATGAACAATAAAACCTGCATTTGTTAAAAAAAAAAAAAAAACGAAGTGGAGCTTGCGGCTTAATTTGACTCAACACGGGAAAATTTACCAGGTCCGAACTTATCGAGGTAAGACAGATTGAGAGCTCTTTCTCAAATTTAAGGGTAGTGGTGCATGGCCGTTCTTAGTTCGTGGAATGATTTGTCTGGTTAATTCCGATAACGAACGCGACTCAAACAAGCTAACTAGAACGCTGTCAGCAGTGCACCTCCGGGCGCACCTGACGTCAAGGCCGGCGGCCCCTTCACGGGCGGTCGTCGGCCACGTTTGCCCTGCTTAGCGGGACAACTTGTGTTTAGCAAGGTGAGAATGAGCGATAACAGGTCCGTGATGCCCTTAGATGTTCTGGGCTGCACGCGTGCTACAATGTGAGCAGCAGCGTGTTCTCGCCAATTGGCGCCCCCATTCCGAGAGGAACGGGAAATCACCCAAATGCTCATTTAGTTGGGATTGGGGACTGCAACGGTCCCCATGAACCTGGAATTTCTAGTAAGTGCTAGTCATTAGCTAGCGCTGATTACGTCCCTGCCCTTTGTACACACCGCCCGTCGCTACTACCGATGGATTATTTAGTGAGGTCTCTGGAGGCACACCTTCCGCGGTTCCTTCGTGAGCTGCAGCTGGCATGGCCGAAGTTGACCGAACTTGATGATTTAGAGGAAGTAAAAGTCGTAACAAGGTTTCCGTAGGTGAACCTGCGGAAGGATCATTACCGATCAATACATATATGTTGTTGTGTGAGTTGATTAGAGAGATAGAGAAACACGGTATCAGCAGAACAAACTGCTATGTTACCTTTTGGGGGCCGCGCACGCCAATTAGACCCGCGAGAGAGGTGTGTCTATACTACGATATTGAGCGTGCGCGACCGTAGGCCAGTGGCCTTCGTACCTGTGCGCACACTCCCAATGGCAGCCATCGAACGCGTAAAGTGTGTGACACATGGGCGAAGGTAAAGACCCACTAGAACATATTTAAACACTGGCCTCGAGCGAGAGAGAACCTAATCAAGAGAACGAAAGTTGTGCAAGATCGCGCCGATGCCGCCCACATCGCGCGTCGATCAATGGGAAGGAAGACCAATGGTCATCCTTGTCCACCCTGGACGGCTTCGAAGGAACCGAGAGGTGCACGGTTACGCTGTCCGGGGAACTTAAGTTGTGAGAGATGCACCTAGCGCATAACGAAAACATAGGAGACAGTTGAACATACCAAAACCCTAGGCAGGGGATCACTCGGCTCATGGATCGATGAAGACCGCAGCTAAATGCGCGTCAGAATGTGAACTGCAGGACACATGAACACCGACACGTTGAACGCATATGGCGCATCGGACGTTTAAACCCGACCGATGCACACATTCTTGAGTGCCTACCAATTCTTGTTACACACTATTCCATAACTACAGGACGCCCGCGTACCAGCGGCACGCCTGGGCGAGCAGCACGCCCGGGAGTGTGTCGCAGGCTTGAACACACGCGTTTGGCGCACTGTGCATCATGGCGTGCTCGGACCCCTTCCGCGGGGGACCTTGGGCGCTGAAATGGTAAGGCGGTACAGTTGGCCCAGTGGGTGCGTGTCGTGTCGCACGGTTCGAACTTCGGCTATAAGACAACCTGGGAGCACCGGAAGCCCTTGAACACCTGGCTTGCCGTCTGTTGCCGGGACCCGCCGTCTGGCCGAGTCGTGTAACGCGTGCGGTACGCCCACCCGCTGGATACAAGCGAACAAGTGCGTGCTACTATTTACCATTCGGGAAAAATCCAACGTAGGCCTCAAGTGATGTGTGAGAACCCCCAGAATTTAAGCATATTAATAAGGGGAGGACAAGAAACCAACAGGGATTCCCTGAGTAGCTGCGAGCGAAACGGGATAAGCTCAGCACGTAGGGACGGCGCGTACCTCGCGTCTGTCCGATTCCGTGTACTGGACCGGTCCGTTATCTACCACTTACGGTGCAAACAGTTCAAGTTCAACTTGAAGGTGGCCCATTTTCCCACAGAGGGTGATAGGCCCGTCGAACGGCACGAAAAGTGAGGTGGTAGACGGTCGGCTCCATGGAGTCGTGTTGCTTGATAGTGCAGCACTAAGTGGGAGGTAAACTCCTTCTAAAGCTAAATACCGCCATGAGACCGATAGAAAACAAGTACCGTGAGGGAAAGTTGAAAAGCACTCTGAATAGAGAGTCAAATAGTACGTGAAACTGCCTAGGGGACGCAAACCTGTTGAGCTCAATGATCCGGGCGGCGATATTCAGCGGTGGTTGGCCCTCGCCGGGTCGGCTGCCGTGCACTTATCGGTCCGCAGTAACGGACATCGCGATCCATTACAAGTGTGAGTTTATTGTTCCGGCAACGGCCCCTGGCTCGTGGTTGGCGGCTCTTTAGTACGGGTGGCTCGGCGGCCTCCCCGAGCGAGAGTCTCCGCGCCTTTCACACCGAGAGGCGCAGGGCCCGACCGAGCATTTGGTGCGCCGCTGGAAGCGTGATGGATTGGTTAGAGCGGGGTCGAGAGGGCAGGTTCTCAAGCCGGAGACCTTCGAAGCACTCACCCCCGATCTGTGATGACG
Source organism: Anopheles moucheti (assembly GCF_943734755.1). Classification (NCBI taxonomy): domain Eukaryota; kingdom Metazoa; phylum Arthropoda; class Insecta; order Diptera; family Culicidae; genus Anopheles; species Anopheles moucheti. Next base: position 519,831 of record NW_026453548.1, read on the forward strand.
CATTATGCATTGAGATACCCTCGGGACCCGTCTTGAAACACGGACCAAGAAGTCTATCTTGCGCGCAAGCCAATGGGTATTGGCGGTCCTACCCCGGGCCGCTGGACACTGGAAACCCACAGGCGTAGACAAATCGAACAGTTGTTGCGGGATTACGGGTTCGGCACTGG
>NW_026453548.1:525000-527500 GCF_943734755.1 Anopheles moucheti
GATCGGAAGCTAGCGGGCTTAACAACCCTCCGAGATCCGTCGGTGCTGCCCCGCGCACACTGACGTCTCATCCCCGCTATAGCACTAGACTGAGCCGCAACGGGCGGGAGCACGCTGCACGTGGAAGTACCTTACCACAGGGAACCCTGGTGGCTGTGTTTCCGTCGACCGTGGATACAACTAGTTTCGACACCTTCGACCGCCCGCAAACGACGGGACTACAGGCTGGGAGCTGCGAGTTGTAGAGATGCGTTCGCATCGATCCTCTCAGGCGACCCATGCTTGCTGGTGCTCGCGTTCACTTTGGGAATGGAGTGTTCGCGAGAGTGATTGTTGTGTTGTGTGTGTACAGTTGGTGCTTGCGTGCACTCCCATAGTGGAGTGTTCGCGAGCTTAAAACGCTAAGTCCCGATTAATACTCTCCTCGCAACATTATGTGCGTGGCTCCACGCCAAGTGGGATTAGCGGTGCGAAACGCGATTGGTAAAGTCGATGGTGATGTGCGTACCAACAGGCGATTTGTTAAGTCAAATGCGATCTGTGGTGCAACAGGCAATGTGTGTTTATTATCCGGTGTTGTTGGAAGTCAATACGATTTGACTTTCAAAAATTTTTCTAAGTCCCGATTTTTTTTCTCGTCGAGTAACTACAATGCACTATTTCTATCGCAGCGGACTTGCGGTTCATGGCCTAAATGATCGCGAACGAACACGTATTCGCAAAAAAATTTTTGTATGAAAAAGTCACCACTCGGGTACCTCCATACAAAAGTACCAAGTTCGGGTCGAGTGGTCGATGGACGTCGAAGGTGAAAATTTTTCATCATCGAAAATTTTTTCCAAAGTTGAAGCAAATGGGCCCTAGAGTATGAAAAGTGAAACCACGGATCGATTTGAGAAATAAAAATTTTTGTATGAAAAAGTCACCACTCGGGTACCTCCATACAAAAGTACCAAGTTCGGGTCGAGTGGTCGATGGACGTCGAAGGCGAAAATTTTTCATCATCGAAAATTTTTTCCAAAGTTGAAGCAAATGGGCCCTAGAGTATGAAAAGTGAAACCACGGATCGATTTGAGAAATAAAAATTTTTTGTATGGGAGGGCCCCTGGTAGAACATTTTTCCCAAGTGCGACCATTTTACCCAGTGAGTCAAAAAAAAAATTTTTTCACGGTGACTCAAAACTTCAATATTAGACTTCCCTGAGTATGAAAAGTGAAACGAAAATCATTTTTGAGAAGAAAAAATTTTTGTATGGGAGGGCCCCTGCTAGAACATTTTTACCAAGTGCGACCATTTTACCCGGTGAGTCAAAAAAAAATTTTTGTATGGGAGGGCCCCTGCTAGAACATTTTTCCCAAGTGCGTCGATTTTGGGTCGCCGACACAAGCTCGGGTCAAAAAAATTTTTTTTTCTCGGTGACTCAAAACATCAATTTTAGACTCCCCTGAGTATGAAAAGTGAAACGAAAATCATTTTTGAGAAGAAAAAATTTTTGTATGGGAGGGCCCCTGCTAGAACATATTTCCCAAGTGCGTCGATTTTGGGTCGCCGACACAAGCTCGGGTCAAAAAAATTTTTTTTTCTCGGTGACTCAAAACATCAATTTTAGACTCCCCTGAATATGAAAAGTGAAACGAAAATCATTTTTGAGAAGAAAAAATTTTTGTATGGGAGGGCCCCTGCTAGAACATATTTCCCAAGTGCGTCGATTTTGGGTCGCCGACACAAGCTCGGGTCAAAAAAATTTTTTTTTCTCGGTGACTCAAAACATCAATTTTAGACTCCCCTGAGTATGAAAAGTGAAACGAAAATCATTTTTGAGAAGAAAAAAATTTTGTATGGGAGGGCCTTTGCTAGAACATTTTTCCCAAGTGAGTCGATTTTTGGGTCGCGACCCAAGCTCGGGTCAAAAAAAAAAATTTTTTCATGGTGACTCAAAACATCAATTTTAGACTCCCCTGAGTATGAAAAGTGAAACGAAAATCATTTTTGAGAAGAAAAAAATTTGTATGGGAGGGCCCCTGCTAGAACATTTTTCCCAAGTAAATTCGATTTTACCCGGTGAGTCAAAAAATTTTGAAAAAAATATTTTGCCAAAATCGTGTTCATTGCCTATTATAAGGGACCAGGTCAGCTCACACGCATTTTTGGAGACCATATGGAAAGTGCGTCTGGGATTGCGGAAATTAAGTTTAGAGTGTTAAATGATGGTTTCGCAATCCCGAAAGGCTCAAAATCCACCCTAAGGTTCCCCGGGTGAAATGTGGTTTCCAAGGTGTGAGCACTATCGGTGATAGAGTTGGAATGTGATTTCCAGAGCGCAGGGCGACTGGGCTAGAGCGAAAATCATAGACAAAGGTAAGTATTGGACTGAACGACTCGAAGCAAACGAAAATCATAGACAAGGGTAATGGACTGAACGACTCGAAGCAAACGAAAATCACATACAAGAGTAATGGACTGAACGAATCGAAGCAAACGAAAACCGCAAACAAGGGT
>NW_026453548.1:532500-540000 GCF_943734755.1 Anopheles moucheti
ATCAGCAGCAGTGGCCGCAGCTTTCGCAACGGCAGCAGCCGCAGCGGCAACAGCAGCAACGTCCGCAGCAACATCAGAGCGGACAGCGTTCGGCTGGGCAGCCCCAGCAACAACAGTGGCGTTTGCAGGGCCAGTTGCTGCGGAAGCAGAGTAAGCAGCAGCCAGCATACCAGCAGCAGCAGTGGACGAACATGCAACAACAGCAGGAGAAGCGGCGCCCGAGACGGAAACGTCCAGATGAAATCGTCGTTGTGCCTGCCCCAGGAGTGTCCTACAAGGATATGTACGTGAAGCTCCGGACCAGTCCGCGGATAGCTGATTTCCAGCGGCAAATTGGTGTTGGCAGAAGAACGCCAAAAGACCACCTTCTGCTGCCGTTGAGCCGCGACGTTGATAGTGCCGCGCTGAAGGACATCATTCAGGAGGTCATCGGGGAGAGTGGATCTGCATCCGTCAGGACCGAGATGGCTGAGGTCGTCCTGACCGGGATTGATAACATGGTCGACGAAGAAGCTATCAAAAAGGCGATCATGACCTCTCTGGGCAAGCAGTCGTCGGTAGCTACCGTGAACCTTTGGGAGCGTCGTGATATGACGAAGCGGGCCCGCGTGCGCCTCCCACGAGCAGAAGCCGATCTCGTCAAGGACCGACGGCTGGAGCTGGGCTACACGTATTGTGCGGTGCACGAAGCCCCAAAAGTGTCGGGTCAGCTGGCTCGGTGCTTCCGGTGTTTGGAGCGGGGGCACATCGCCGCAAGATGTACTGGGGACGACAGGTCTAAGTGTTGTATACGATGCGGCGACCACAACCACAAGGCGTCGGGTTGCACCAATGACATCAAGTGTATGCTGTGCGGCGGTGCCCATCGCATCGGTGCTGCAGCCTGTGGTGCACAGCCCTCAAACTAGATGGATGTGCTCCAGATTAACGTGAACCGCAGCAGGAGCGCACAAGATCTTGCGCTCAACACGATGAGGACGGAGCGGGCGGACGTCTGCTTAATGGTGGAGCTGCATAGTGTTCCCAGGAACAACGGGAACTGGGTGGCGGACAGGGACGGGAAGGTGGCCATCATTGCCAGCAGCGAGTCTTATCCGGTTCAGCAGGTGGTCTCCGTGACGCAGTCTGGGATCGCGGCTGCCCGGATCAACGGCGTCCTGTTCATTTGCTGCTATGTGTCGCCTTCAGCGGGTGTTCCAGAGTTCGAGGAGATCATGCAGCGCATCGAAGTGGTAGCGAGAGGTCACTCGCACGTCGTCATGGCAGGGGACCTTAACGCGTGGCATAGCGCTTGGGGTAGTGGCCGCACCAACGCAAAGGGCGAGATTGTGGTCCAGCTCGTCGACAGCTTGGGGCTGGAGGTGTTAAACACCGGCACCGCCCCAACCTTCCTGGGCAACGGAGTGGCTCGTCCGAGCGTGGTGGATGTTGCCTTCGCCAGTCGCAGCATCGCCGGAGCTAACACCTTTCCGGAGCATCGATGGAGAATAATGAGCCGGTACTCGTACAGCGACCACGTGTACATTCGGTTTGCTGTGGGGGAGTTTCTTCAGCGGCCAGCGGCAGATCGTCGTCGACAGGAGAGTCCTTCTACGCGAGAAAGCGGCACGAGATGGCGTACCCGTCAGTTTGACGCCCGGCTTTTCGACGTGGCGCTCGACGTAGCATCGTTCGCAGAGCGGGTTACAAGTGCGGGAAGCTTGGAGAGGGTCCTGACGGAAGCTTGCGACGGAACCATGGCGCGAGTGTTCCCTTCGCAAGGCCATTCGGGACGACCTGCTTATTGGTGGACGCCAGCGATCGAGGCCTTGTGTGAGGACTGCCGCCTCGCTAAGGATCGCTTCGATGCCGCAACCAACGAGGCAGAGCAGCTCGCCGCAGCCAGCGATCTCCTTCAGGTGCGGACCGCCCTGGAGACAGCTATCACCACCAGCAAGAGAACGCACTTCGACGAGATGCTGCAGGGGCTCGCGGATGACGAGACGGGACAGTGGTTCCGTAACGTGCTAAGCCGCCTCCGTGGAAGCTGGACAGCGAGGGAGCGCGACCCATCGGTTCTGGAGAGCGTCGTCTCCACTCTGTTCCCCCAGCATCCTCCAGTTGACTGGCCTTCGTCGTCAGGCCAAGTCCTGGAGAGAGGGGAAGAGGAACCAGTTCGGGCCGTCTCAACGCAGGAGCTGCTGGACATCGCGAGCTCACTGAACCCGCGGAAGGCCCCAGGTCTGGACGGTGTGCCGAATGCCGCTCTGACTGCCGCCATTCGGAAGCATCCGGAGGTCTTTCGTGACATGTTCCAGGAATGCTTGGACAGCGAGCGGTTTCCGGATGAATGGAAGAGACAAAAGCTGGCCCTTGTCCCCAAGCCGGGCAAGCCACCGGGACTCGCTTCTTCTGCGCGCCCGATCCTGCTGCTGAACAACCCGGGAAAGGTATATGAGCGGATGCTGCTGACGCGGATCAACGACGTCGTGGAGGACTTGGATTCGCCAAGGTTGGCGGAAAACCAGTTCGGGTTCCGGAAGGGCCGTTCGACTGTACAGGCGATCCAACTGGTGGTGAATGCGGGCCGTCGCGCGATGTCATTCGGACGGACTAACAACCGGGACAAGCGCTGCCTCCTGGTTGTTGCGCTGGACGTGCGCAACGCATTTAACACTGCCAGCTGGCAGTGCATCGCTGCTGCGCTCGAGGACAAGGGTGTGCCGAGGCAGATCCGCAACATCCTGAAGGACTATTTCACCGACAGGGAGCTCGTCTATGACACCGCAGACGGGCCCGTTACACGTCGAGTGACTGCAGGTGTTCCACAGGGGTCCATCCTGGGCCCGACACTGTGGAACATTATGTATGACGGCGTGTTACGGGTCGAGCTCCCCGAAGGGGCCAGCGTCATCGGCTTTGCGGACGATATTGCGGTCCTGGCACAGGGGTGCACACCAGAGGAGGCGGCATCTGTAGCTGAACAGGCGGTGGACGCGATCGCGGCCTGGATGGAGGACCATCACCTGCAGCTCGCTCCGGAGAAGACCGAGGGCGTGATGATCTCCAGCCTGCGGAGAGGTGAACTGAGGGTGCCGTTCCGCGTCGGAGACACCATCATCCACAGTAAGCAGTCGATCCGGTACCTGGGGGTCCAGATCCACGACCACCTTTCGTGGAAGCCACACGTGGAGCTGTCGACGGCCAAAGCCCTCCGCGTGGTAGGCGTGGTCACCTCAGTCATGAGAAACCACAGTGGACCCCAGGTGGCCAAGCGTCGGTTGTTGGCGGCGGTGGCGGAGTCGATCGTCCGGTATGCTGCCCCCGTGTGGTCTGAGGCGACGGATCTGCAGTGGTGCCGACGGAAGCTGGCCCAGGTGCAGAAGCCCCTGGCACGTGGCGTCACCAGCTCGTTCGTGTCGGTGGCATACGAGACCGGAGTCGTGCTAGCAGGCCTTGTGCCGTTCAGGCTGCTGGTGCGAGAGGACGCAAGGTGCCATCGGAGGCTCCTAGCTGCTCCGGGTGCCAGCCGCAAGGACATCCGGCTGGAGGAGCGGCAGAGGACTCTGCAGGAGTGGCAGAGAGCATGGGACGAGGCGGCCGCAGCATCAACGGCCAGTCGGTACGTGGTTTGGGCCCACCGAGTGATCCCGGACCTGCACCAGTGGATGGGAAGGCGGCATGGAGAGGTGGATTTCCACCTCTCGCAGGTGTTAACCGGGCACGGTTTCTTCCGGGAATACCTCCATGTCTGCGGTTTTGCCCCATCGGCGGAGTGCCCACGGTGCCCGGGGTCTGTCGAGTCGGTGGCCCACGTGCTGTTCCGGTGCGAGGTGTTCCAGGACATCCGAGTGGAGCTGCTGGGGTACGGCACCAGCGACCCAGTCAACGAGGACAACATGGGCATGAAGTTGCTGGAGAGCCCCGAGCGGTGGAACAACATCCAGGAAGCTGCTCGCAGAATCACGAAGGTGTTACAGCAGCTCTGGCGCGAGGATGAGCTGCAGCTCAACCTTTGTGCACATCTCGAATCGCAACCGGCGATAACATCAGCAGACGACGCTGGTGCACAGGATGGCGAGCAGGTGTCTGTCGACGGGGTGGCGGACCTCTTCCGAGTCAACCGAGGTCGAGCCAGCCGAAACAGAAGAGGTCGTCGAAGGGCTGAAGAACGGGCGGAAGTGCGCCTTGCATCCGCACTGGCAGCAGCTGAACGTGATCGTGAGAGGATCATTCTGATGGCGGCGGTGCAGGCGGAGGAAGCAGGAGAAGCGCCACCACCCATCCCCACACGAGGACGCGGACTGCCTCCTTCTCCGAGTACCTTGAGAGCGCGACACGAGCGAAGACTCTACCTACAGCGGGTCTATCGTCAACGAGCGAGGGAAGGGACTCTACCACCAGTCCCACGAGGTAGAAGTCGGCGGAGTCGGACAGCCCCTTCGGAGGCGGACATCATCCGGCGGCGTGTGAGAAGACGAGAGATGGAGCGGCTACGCCGAACATCACGAAGGGAGCCGTCCAACCAGGGGGTGCGTGAGGTGCTATCTGCAGACTCCCTGGCATCTATCACGGAATCTACTACTTCCGGCCGATAAGCGAGGGGAATTTCGGGGGTGGAAAGTAAATAGAGGAACGGCAATATCGAATGCGATGGGAGACCAATATGAATAATGGAATTAATAAAGGCGATGCCACGTGCGCTTAATACTCCTGGTCCCAAGCCCCGCTAGGGAACGGGTCCAGGAGGGGGAGATAAGGGATAGATTTAAGTTTATTTTAAGCTTTGTACAAATAAATCCCTTGAGTGTTTACAAAAAAAAAAAAAAAACGAAGTGGAGCTTGCGGCTTAATTTGACTCAACACGGGAAAATTTACCAGGTCCGAACTTATCGAGGTAAGACAGATTGAGAGCTCTTTCTCAAATTTAAGGGTAGTGGTGCATGGCCGTTCTTAGTTCGTGGAATGATTTGTCTGGTTAATTCCGATAACGAACGCGACTCAAACAAGCTAACTAGAACGCTGTCAGCAGTGCACCTCCGGGCGCACCTGACGTCAAGGCCGGCGGCCCCTTCACGGGCGGTCGTCGGCCACGTTTGCCCTGCTTAGCGGGACAACTTGTGTTTAGCAAGGTGAGAATGAGCGATAACAGGTCCGTGATGCCCTTAGATGTTCTGGGCTGCACGCGTGCTACAATGTGAGCAGCAGCGTGTTCTCGCCAATTGGCGCCCCCATTCCGAGAGGAACGGGAAATCACCCAAATGCTCATTTAGTTGGGATTGGGGACTGCAACGGTCCCCATGAACCTGGAATTTCTAGTAAGTGCTAGTCATTAGCTAGCGCTGATTACGTCCCTGCCCTTTGTACACACCGCCCGTCGCTACTACCGATGGATTATTTAGTGAGGTCTCTGGAGGCACACCTTCCGCGGTTCCTTCGTGAGCTGCAGCTGGCATGGCCGAAGTTGACCGAACTTGATGATTTAGAGGAAGTAAAAGTCGTAACAAGGTTTCCGTAGGTGAACCTGCGGAAGGATCATTACCGATCAATACATATATGTTGTTGTGTGAGTTGATTAGAGAGATAGAGAAACACGGTATCAGCAGAACAAACTGCTATGTTACCTTTTGGGGGCCGCGCACGCCAATTAGACCCGCGAGAGAGGTGTGTCTATACTACGATATTGAGCGTGCGCGACCGTAGGCCAGTGGCCTTCGTACCTGTGCGCACACTCCCAATGGCAGCCATCGAACGCGTAAAGTGTGTGACACATGGGCGAAGGTAAAGACCCACTAGAACATATTTAAACACTGGCCTCGAGCGAGAGAGAACCTAATCAAGAGAACGAAAGTTGTGCAAGATCGCGCCGATGCCGCCCACATCGCGCGTCGATCAATGGGAAGGAAGACCAATGGTCATCCTTGTCCACCCTGGACGGCTTCGAAGGAACCGAGAGGTGCACGGTTACGCTGTCCGGGGAACTTAAGTTGTGAGAGATGCACCTAGCGCATAACGAAAACATAGGAGACAGTTGAACATACCAAAACCCTAGGCAGGGGATCACTCGGCTCATGGATCGATGAAGACCGCAGCTAAATGCGCGTCAGAATGTGAACTGCAGGACACATGAACACCGACACGTTGAACGCATATGGCGCATCGGACGTTTAAACCCGACCGATGCACACATTCTTGAGTGCCTACCAATTCTTGTTACACACTATTCCATAACTACAGGACGCCCGCGTACCAGCGGCACGCCTGGGCGAGCAGCACGCCCGGGAGTGTGTCGCAGGCTTGAACACACGCGTTTGGCGCACTGTGCATCATGGCGTGCTCGGACCCCTTCCGCGGGGGACCTTGGGCGCTGAAATGGTAAGGCGGTACAGTTGGCCCAGTGGGTGCGTGTCGTGTCGCACGGTTCGAACTTCGGCTATAAGACAACCTGGGAGCACCGGAAGCCCTTGAACACCTGGCTTGCCGTCTGTTGCCGGGACCCGCCGTCTGGCCGAGTCGTGTAACGCGTGCGGTACGCCCACCCGCTGGATACAAGCGAACAAGTGCGTGCTACTATTTACCATTCGGGAAAAATCCAACGTAGGCCTCAAGTGATGTGTGAGAACCCCCAGAATTTAAGCATATTAATAAGGGGAGGACAAGAAACCAACAGGGATTCCCTGAGTAGCTGCGAGCGAAACGGGATAAGCTCAGCACGTAGGGACGGCGCGTACCTCGCGTCTGTCCGATTCCGTGTACTGGACCGGTCCGTTATCTACCACTTACGGTGCAAACAGTTCAAGTTCAACTTGAAGGTGGCCCATTTTCCCACAGAGGGTGATAGGCCCGTCGAACGGCACGAAAAGTGAGGTGGTAGACGGTCGGCTCCATGGAGTCGTGTTGCTTGATAGTGCAGCACTAAGTGGGAGGTAAACTCCTTCTAAAGCTAAATACCGCCATGAGACCGATAGAAAACAAGTACCGTGAGGGAAAGTTGAAAAGCACTCTGAATAGAGAGTCAAATAGTACGTGAAACTGCCTAGGGGACGCAAACCTGTTGAGCTCAATGATCCGGGCGGCGATATTCAGCGGTGGTTGGCCCTCGCCGGGTCGGCTGCCGTGCACTTATCGGTCCGCAGTAACGGACATCGCGATCCATTACAAGTGTGAGTTTATTGTTCCGGCAACGGCCCCTGGCTCGTGGTTGGCGGCTCTTTAGTACGGGTGGCTCGGCGGCCTCCCCGAGCGAGAGTCTCCGCGCCTTTCACACCGAGAGGCGCAGGGCCCGACCGAGCATTTGGTGCGCCGCTGGAAGCGTGATGGATTGGTTAGAGCGGGGTCGAGAGGGCAGGTTCTCAAGCCGGAGACCTTCGAAGCACTCACCCCCGATCTGTGATGACGCATTATGCATTGAGATACCCTCGGGACCCGTCTTGAAACACGGACCAAGAAGTCTATCTTGCGCGCAAGCCAATGGGTATTGGCGGTCCTACCCCGGGCCGCTGGACACTGGAAACCCACAGG
>NW_026453548.1:545000-552500 GCF_943734755.1 Anopheles moucheti
CAGCTGGTTGTAGACTTTCGCGAACACCTCCGGATGCTTCCTCATCGCCGCCTTCACTGCGGCGTTGGGTATGCCGTCCAACCCTGGCGCCTTCGAGGGAGCCATCCGCTCGGCCAGCGACAGGATCTCCGCGACCGTGACCGGCCTCAGAGCCTCGTGTGAGGCAGCACACGCTTCGATGTCTGGCCACTCAAATGCTGGATGCTCCGGAAACAGCGCGTCGACGATCGGGTCGAGTACGGCTCGGTCCGTTTCCGGTGGCGCCCTGCTGCGCAGTTTCGCTCGCACCACTTTGTACCCGAGTCCGAACACCTCAGCTTCAACACAGTCGATCAGCTCCTGGAGGCTGCTTTCTTTGCTGTTCTTTATTTCAGCCTTCAGCAGACGGCGGCAATCCTGCAGCCTGGCAGATGTCGCTGCACGCTCCGACAGTTGGGCTCGGCAATGAGCGGCCTCCGCTGCTTCGCACTCCTCCCTCAGGCGCTCGATCTCTGGAGACCACCAGTACATCTGGGGCTTGCGGTGGAAAGTGGCCCCATGCACTCTCTCCATGGTCTCATCGCACGCCTGGGTGAGTCCGCCGATCAGCCCCTCCGGTGTATCGACCTGTTCGAAGTGGCCGTGTGTGAGGGCGATGTCGAAGCACCTCCTGTCGAATTGCGCCGTCTTCCACCGGGTCCCGGCGTGTCTGGCTGTCCCATCGCTGGCTGCTGTACGGCTTCGCTGCTGCTGGCCTCGTCGCGTGGAACGTTGACCCGGAACGTCCACCTGAAACTCAACGTAGGCGTGATCGCTACCGGAGAATCGGCTCAGCACTCGCCATGAGCCCGGCCTCGCGATGGATGGGCTAGCGAATGTAACGTCGATCACGCTTTCTCGCGCCGCCCCGTTGCCCTTGAACGTGGGCACGTTGCCACGGTTGAGCGTCTGCAGCGACAGCTGCTCCACCACACTCAGGAGATCCTGCCCCTTCTGGGTAGTGCGCGCGCTCCCCCATTCCTCGTTCCACGCATTAAAGTCGCCGGCCAGGACGGATGTTGTGTGTCCGACGAGCGACATTTCCACCGCACCGAGGATGCTCTCGAATTCCGCGGGACCGCTGCTGGGGGACACGTAACAGCTGGCAAACGTGACTCCTGCTATGGTGGCCACCACTAGTCCCGGGGCGACGCTCCCCCACAAACGCTGAATTGGATAGGCGCCCGTTGCGATGATCGCCACGCCCTGCTCCACATCAACGGCCCATCGCGGGTCGTCGCGAGGCGGCCGATACAGCTCGCAGGCGAGCACCACCTGAACCTCGAGCTCGCGAGCCGTCTGCAACATCAGGTCTTGTGCTGCCTGACATCGCCCGAGGTTCACCTGCAGCACTCTCAGCGCCGGCACGTCGGGTGTCCCACCCGATGCGGTCCCCCGCAGGCGGCACAGCAGACCTCCGCCGTGCAGCTCTTCGCCTGATGGTCCGGCTTCCCGCAGCGAATGCAGCAAGCCGAGCGATCCGTCTCGCTCTTGCACGCCGCCCGGATGTGCCCCGTCTCCAGGCACCTGAAGCAGCGTTGCTGACGCGCCTGCAGTTGCGTCACTTGCTCGATCAGGCAAGACGTGAACTTGATCTTCACGTGTTCGCCCACCAGCTTCTCCGCTACCTTGACCGGTACCCGTACCATCGCCACCTTCGTGCTGTCCCACGCAGGTCGCAGACGAACCGAGGTCTCCTCCACGGTGATATGGCACAGATTGGACAGTGCCATCGCCACATCGGCCTCCTTCGCTAAAGGGTCGATCGCCAGGATTTTTATTTCCGCAGTAGGCGTCACCAGCCGAGCTGAGGCCGACAGTTCCGCCTTTTCGCAGACCTCTTTGATGGTCTGCAGAACTCCTGCAGCGTCCGCGCCTTCATTAAGCTCCATCACCAACCTGGAGCGTGTGGTGCGTCGTCCTACACCTAGGGCCTCCTGGTGCTTCTCCATTTCTGGAGCCGCTCGCACCGCCTGGTATACCTCCAGCCAGGTTTGCCCCTCGCCTGGGGCGATTTCTACTGCGTCCGGCTTCGCTTTACGCTGCCGCTGGCGCTGTCCTCCACGTTGTGCTGCAGGCTGGCTGCGCCGAGCCTGTTGTCCCTGCTGTTGCTGGGGCTGCTGTCTTGATGGCCCAGCGAACGCCTGTCGCTGAACCTCCGCCCGTCGTTGCGGTAGTTCCGGCCACTGCTGCTGCTGTTGCTGCTGCTGCTGCTGCTGCTGTCGGCTCGTTGTTTGGCGTGCTGGTTTGCGACGCACCACCTCAGACCAAGAGCCGCCTTCCTGGTCCGGAAGTGGAGCTGCCGTTGCCATCGCCGCTCCTTGCTGGTGCTGCTGCTGCCTCCACTGCTGCTGCTGCTGCTGCTGCTGCTGCTGCTGCTGCTGCTGCTGCTGCTGCTGCTGCTGGTGCTGCTGCTGCTGCTGTTGCTGCTGCTGCCGCCCTGAACGCTGGCCACCCCCGTAGCCTAGCGTCTGCGCCAGCAGTTCTTGGAAGCTGGCGCGCTCCTCCTTCAGCTCGTGGCGCAGACGCTCGTTTTCCTCACGAGCCACCGTCTCACGCATGCGGGCTTCCTCCCTGACCAGCTTCGTCTCCTGCCTGGCCTGTTCTGCCATCGCCTCCATCTGCTGCCGGAGCATCGTTATCTCCTGCTGCAGACCGGCGATCGTTGCACGCAGCTGTTCATTGGACAGCGACGAATCGTTCAGGAGCTGTCGGAGCTCCGCCATGTCCGAGATTCCCTGCTTCGTTGCCGTCGCCGAGACTCGCGTAAGCATAACTTTCGGCTCAACAGCCGAAAGGGACCGCCCCACCCTTTCGTCGATGGACTCCGACCTGAGTCGCGTGGTGCGAGTTGTCGCCATTACTGACGCCCCACTTCAACTCTCCCTTGCGGGAGGACGCTAATAGCGGGCCTCGGAGAGGTTTTTCCGGCCTGGTGAGGTGGGGGAAGATGGTAGGAGGACGAATGGGTGCGCGTTGAACTCGCCTCGTCGAGCCGCTTCTTTTGATACCGCACTTTGTGGGGTGGCGATAAAATTTTCCGCGGAAAATCGCGAAAAACCGCTTCCTGGGTGGTTTTTCCGCCTTAGGGGGGTGGGGGTGGGTGGTATGGTGGTGAGGGGGTATTTTCCCGACTCCCCTCTTGAAAACTCGTCGTTTGATACCCCGCACGACGGTATCAGGGCGAAAATTTTCTTCTTCGGAAAAACACTTTTCCGCCCGTATCTTTCTGAATGTTGCGAAAATCGCTTTTCCGGCGATGGTTTCCGATGTGATAATTCACCCCGCAACTTTCTTCCAAACACTCGGGAGCTCTACCTCCGCTCCTTGGCCGGGAAAATCGCCAAAAACCGCTTCCTGGGTGGTTTTTCCGCCCTAGAGGGGTGGGAGTGGGTGGTATGGTGGTGGGGGGGTATTTTCCCGACTCCTCTCTTGAAAACTCGTCGTTTGATACCCCGCACGACGGTATCAGGGCGAAAATTTTCTTCTTCGGAAAAACGCTTGTCCGCCCGTATCTTTCTGAATGTTGCGAAAATCGCTTTTCCGGCGATGGTTTTCGATGTGAAAATTCACCCCGCAACTTTCTTCCAAACACCCGGGAGCTCTACCTCCGCTCCTTGGCCGGGAAAATCGCGAAAAACCGCTTCCTGGGTGGTTTTTCCGCCCTAGGGGGGTGGGAGTGGGTGGTTTGGTGGTGGGGGGGTATTTTCCCGACTCCTCTCTTGAAAACTCGTCGTTTGATACCCCGCACGACGGTATCAGGGCGAAAATTTTCTTCTTCGGAAAAACGCTTTTCCGCCCGTATCTTTCTGGATGTTGCGAAAATCGCTTTTCCGACGATGGTCTTCGATGTGAAAATTCACCCCGCAACTTTCTTCCAAACACCCGGGAGCTCTACCTCCGCTCCTTGGCCGGGAAAATCGCGGAAAACCACTTTTCGCGGGGGTTTTCCGGGGCTGGGTGGCGGGTGGGTGGTGCTAGGGGGGGGAAACCGCGTTTCCCCCACTCCTCTTTCCGAGACGCGTCGTTAGACACCCCACACGATGGTATTGGGCCGAAAATGTCACACACACACAAATCTCACACACACGTAAAGAGCGGTGAAATTTCGTCCGGGAGTGCCCCTCCGGGAGCGCTAGCGCTCCAGCAGGGGGGTGATTCGTCCGGAAGTTTTTTTCCTCGCTCTTTTTCACACACACGCCGCCATTTTCGACGAGCACGTGGTTATCTTTGTCCGCGAATAACTCCCTGAGTTTTTGTCCGATTGACACGAAATTTTCAACACTTGTTCTTTACTGTAGAGCGCAACTTTTGAGACACCTTCCAGCCGAATCGATCCGCAATGTTCGGAGTTATACAGGTGTGAAATTTCACCACAAAAACACCTGCCGTTCCGCGAACTCCATCAATTCGGCCAATGTTTCTTCACCAAAAGGTGTGGCCTGGTGAGGCCCACGAAGTGTCACTATCACTTTTTCGATAACTTCACTCTTTCGCACAATATATCACAAAAACCGTTTTGTTTAATAACACACGCAAGGGGGGGCGTGGGGCCACCAAATTCGCAGGGGGGGTTCCAGAGGGTACCTCCAACTTTACTGCAAACTTTCGCACCGGTCAAGCGCAAATTGCGGCACTTTTGCTCTGAAACACGGAGGAACGCGGATTTCCGTCTGCTCTCTCTGGAGGCTCGCACCAGACTACAGGGATAACTGGCTTGTGGCCGCCAAGCGTTCATAGCGACGTGGCTTTTTGATCCTTCGATGTCGGCTCTTCCTATCATTGTGAAGCAAAATTCACCAAGCGTAGGATTGTTCACCCTTTCAAGGGAACGTGAGCTGGGTTTAGACCGTCGTGAGACAGGTTAGTTTTACCCTACTGGTGTGTGCTGTTTGCCGCTATCTTAACGGAATTCCTGTGCAGTACGAGAGGAACCACAGGTACGGACCACTGGCTCAATACTAGTTCGACCGGACTTTGGTATGACGCTACGTCCGCTGGATTATGCCTGAACGCCTCTAAGGTCGTATCCAATCCGAGCTGATAGCGCTTCTCAAACCCATTAGGTGATCGGAAGCTAGCGGGCTTAACAACCCTCCGAGATCCGTCGGTGCTGCCCCGCGCACACTGACGTCTCATCCCCGCTATAGCACTAGACTGAGCCGCAACGGGCGGGAGCACGCTGCACGTGGAAGTACCTTACCACAGGGAACCCTGGTGGCTGTGTTTCCGTCGACCGTGGATACAACTAGTTTCGACACCTTCGACCGCCCGCAAACGACGGGACTACAGGCTGGGAGCTGCGAGTTGTAGAGATGCGTTCGCATCGATCCTCTCAGGCGACCCATGCTTGCTGGTGCTCGCGTTCACTTTGGGAATGGAGTGTTCGCGAGAGTGATTGTTGTGTTGTGTGTGTACAGTTGGTGCTTGCGTGCACTCCCATAGTGGAGTGTTCGCGAGCTTAAAACGCTAAGTCCCGATTAATACTCTCCTCGCAACATTATGTGCGTGGCTCCACGCCAAGTGGGATTAGCGGTGCGAAACGCGATTGGTAAAGTCGATGGTGATGTGCGTACCAACAGGCGATTTGTTAAGTCAAATGCGATCTGTGGTGCAACAGGCAATGTGTGTTTATTATCCGGTGTTGTTGGAAGTCAATACGATTTGACTTTCAAAAATTTTTCTAAGTCCCGATTTTTTTTCTCGTCGAGTAACTACAATGCACTATTTCTATCGCAGCGGACTTGCGGTTCATGGCCTAAATGATCGCGAACGAACACGTATTCGCAAAAAAATTTTTGTATGAAAAAGTCACCACTCGGGTACCTCCATACAAAAGTACCAAGTTCGGGTCGAGTGGTCGATGGACGTCGAAGGTGAAAATTTTTCATCATCGAAAATTTTTTCCAAAGTTGAAGCAAATGGGCCCTAGAGTATGAAAAGTGAAACCACGGATCGATTTGAGAAATAAAAATTTTTGTATGAAAAAGTCACCACTCGGGTACCTCCATACAAAAGTACCAAGTTCGGGTCGAGTGGTCGATGGACGTCGAAGGCGAAAATTTTTCATCATCGAAAATGTTTTCCAAAGTTGAAGCAAATGGGCCCTAGAGTATGAAAAGTGAAACCACGGATCGATTTGAGAAATAAAAATTTTTTGTATGGGAGGGCCCCTGGTAGAACATTTTTCCCAAGTGCGACCATTTTACCCAGTGAGTCAAAAAAAAAATTTTTTCACGGTGACTCAAAACTTCAATATTAGACTTCCCTGAGTATGAAAAGTGAAACGAAAATCATTTTTGAGAAGAAAAAATTTTTGTATGGGAGGGCCCCTGCTAGAACATTTTTACCAAGTGCGACCATTTTACCCGGTGAGTCAAAAAAAAATTTTTGTATGGGAGGGCCCCTGCTAGAACATTTTTCCCAAGTGCGTCGATTTTGGGTCGCCGACACAAGCTCGGGTCAAAAAAATTTTTTTTTCTCGGTGACTCAAAACATCAATTTTAGACTCCCCTGAGTATGAAAAGTGAAACGAAAATCATTTTTGAGAAGAAAAAATTTTTGTATGGGAGGGCCCCTGCTAGAACATATTTCCCAAGTGCGTCGATTTTGGGTCGCCGACACAAGCTCGGGTCAAAAAAATTTTTTTTTCTCGGTGACTCAAAACATCAATTTTAGACTCCCCTGAATATGAAAAGTGAAACGAAAATCATTTTTGAGAAGAAAAAATTTTTGTATGGGAGGGCCCCTGCTAGAACATATTTCCCAAGTGCGTCGATTTTGGGTCGCCGACACAAGCTCGGGTCAAAAAAATTTTTTTTTCTCGGTGACTCAAAACATCAATTTTAGACTCCCCTGAATATGAAAAGTGAAACGAAAATCATTTTTGAGAAGAAAAAATTTTTGTATGGGAGGGCCCCTGCTAGAACATATTTCCCAAGTGCGTCGATTTTGGGTCGCCGACACAAGCTCGGGTCAAAAAAATTTTTTTTTCTCGGTGACTCAAAACATCAATTTTAGACTCCCCTGAGTATGAAAAGTGAAACGAAAATCATTTTTGAGAAGAAAAAAATTTTGTATGGGAGGGCCTTTGCTAGAACATTTTTCCCAAGTGAGTCGATTTTTGGGTCGCGACCCAAGCTCGGGTCAAAAAAAAAAATTTTTTCATGGTGACTCAAAACATCAATTTTAGACTCCCCTGAATATGAAAAGTGAAACGAAAATCATTTTTGAGAAGAAAAAATTTTTGTATGGGAGGGCCCCTGCTAGAACATATTTCCCAAGTGCGTCGATTTTGGGTCGCCGACACAAGCTCGGGTCAAAAAAATTTTTTTTTCTCGGTGACTCAAAACATCAATTTTAGACTCCCCTGAGTATGAAAAGTGAAACGAAAATCATTTTTGAGAAGAAAAAAATTTTGTATGGGAGGGCCTTTGCTAGAACATTTTTCCCAAGTGAGTCGATTTTTGGGTCGCGACCCAA
>NW_026453548.1:557500-565000 GCF_943734755.1 Anopheles moucheti
TCCCTCCTCGAGGGGGAGTAAAACCAGTTTAAAGCGCGGACTCTTCCTTCCTTCTGGCGATGATGTCCGCCAGTCGGAATTTACGATCACGGTCGGGATCGACCGATAGCCGAGCACCGGTGGGCTCGAAACCGGTAGTGATGCTCAGCAGAGTGCCGGAAGGGCAGACCGCAGCCACGAGCGGTGTTGCTCGCACGAGTGGCGTTGGCACGGCCACGGCTGCGAAAGGAGCCACGATGGAGAGGCTCATCGAGCGTCTGGAGGACGAGCTATCCCTCCTCCGTGTTCAGCTGACGGAGCAAGCTGAGCAATACCGGAAAGACCTCGCGGCGATGCAGGAGTGCCATCGCCAGGAGGTGCTCCATCTGCGAGAGGAGAACCGTAAGGAGCGGGAGATGGTCTCTGGGCTCCTTACGCAACTGGTTGTTGCGCAGTCGCAGCAGCAACAGCAGCAGCAGCAGCAGCAGCAGCTGGCACAACAGCGAGAGGGTGCGGTGACGGCTACGGTGGTGCCGTCTCCGGACCAGGAAGGCGGCTCCTGGGCCGAGGTGGTGCGCCGTAAGTCGGCACGCCAGCAGCCGGCTCAGCAGCATCAGCAGCAGTGGCCGCAGCTCCCGCAACGGCAGCAGCCGCAGCGGCAACAGCAGCAACGTCCGCAGCAACATCAGAGCGGACAGCGTTCGGCTGGGCAGCCCCAGCAACAACAACAACAGTGGCATTTGCAGGGCCAGTTGCTGCGAAAGCAGAGTAAGCAGCAGCCACGCACGATGCCAGCTGCAGTGAAGAAGTCGCGGAAGCGGCCCGACACCATCGAGGTGATGCCAGCGGAGGGCGTCAGCTACCTCGACATGTATAGGGCGATTCGTACGAGCTCGCATCTCGACGGCATGCAGGAGAAGATCGGCGTCGGCAAGCGAACGCCGAAAGACACCTTGCGGCTGCCGCTGAGCCGTGATGCCGACAGCGCCGAGCTGTGCCAGCGTATCCGGCAAGCCATCGGAGACAAGGGTGCGGCGTCCGTGCGTACGGAGATGTCGATGGTGCTCATAACAAACATCGACTCCTTGGCGAGCGAGGACCAGCTGCGTCGGGCGGTGTTGACGGCTCTCGGCAAGGAGCATTCCGAGGCCACCTTCGACATGTGGGAGCGGCGAGACGGCACGAAGCGTGCTCGCGTTCGTCTGCCCCGGTCGGATGCGGAGCATCTGGCTGGGAAGCGCCTGCTCCTAGGACACACCTCCTGTTGGGTGTGGGAGGTCCCGAAAGCGTCGCTGGAGGAGAAGCGGTGCTTCCGATGTTTGGAGCGCGGCCACTTCGCCGGGCAGTGCTCGGGAGAGGACCGCAGCAAAGCGTGTATCCGGTGTGGCGCGGAAGGCCACAAGGCAGCGAGCTGCACTGGCGAGGCTCGCTGTTTGAAGTGTGGCGGCCCGCACTCGATTGCCGCAGCTTCGTGCAAAGCTGCAGCCACACGATGATGATAGAAGTGCTCCAGATAAATATCGGTAAGAGCAGGAGCGCTCAGGATCTTGCGCTCCAGCGGATGAGGGAGGAGGGAGCAGACGTGATGCTCATCACGGAGCTCTATGCTGTGCCGGCCAACAATGGGAACTGGGCATCCGACGACGCACTGAAGGCCGCGATCGTCACCAGTGGCCAACGGTTTCCCATACAGCGGGTGAGGAGCGTGCAGCATCCGGGCATCGTAGCTGCCGAGGTGGCGGGCATCGTTGTCATCTGCTGCTATATTCCGCCATCGATCGGCCTCCCGGAGTTCGAGCAGCAGATGGACCGGCTGGAGGTACTTGCGCGAGGCCACCCTTGCGTGCTGATAGCTGGTGACTTCAACGCGTGGCATGGGGCCTGGGGGAGCGAGCGGGCCAACCTTAAGGGTGAGGCGCTCCTTCAGACGGTTACCAGCCTAGGATTGGAGGTCCTCAACCGCGGCACGGAGCCGACATTCCTGGGGAACGGTGTGGCTCGGCCCAGCAGAGTGGACGTCGCCTTCGCGAGTCCAACGCTCTGCCGATCGGATGGAGCAGCGGAGGACATCAGCTCCTGGCGGACGCTAGACCGCTACTCCTATAGCGACCACCGCTATATTCGGTTTGCGGTCGGGCAACAGCATCGTACAGGTCAGCGGCCCGGACGGGGCATTCATCAGCAGGAAGGTGTCGAAGTACGGGAGGCGGGTACTCGCTGGCGAACTCGCCAGTTTTGCCCCCGTACTTTCGAGCTGGCACTTGAGGCGACCCGTTTTGCCGATCGGGTGACCGATGCGGCAAGCCTGGGGATGGTGCTTACGGAGGCCTGCGACGCTACCATGGCGAGGATTGGGCAGTCGCAGCAGCAGAGGAGGAACTGCAACACATATTGGTGGACTCCGGATATCGAGGAGCTGACCGAGCGCTGCCGGTTGGCTCGGGAGCGACAGTTATTGGCCCTCGACGAGACGTCCGCCGAACTGGCTTCAGAGGAACATCAGGAGGCGCGTGCTGCCTTAAGGGTGGCAATTAAGGCCAGCAAGCAGCGCCAGTTCGATGAGTGGCTGCAGGCCCTGGCTGCAGATGAGACGGGACAGTGGTTCCGGCAAGTGCTTCTTCGGTTTCGGGGCAGCTGGACGGCGCGTGAACGCGATCCAGCGGTGTTGCAGCGGATCGTCGAGGAGCTGTTTCCGGAGCATCCCCCGGTCGAGTGGCCGGACGTCACGCCTTCGGAAGGGGACACTCCGGTCCGTCCGATCAGCTGCGCGGAGCTCCAGGCGATAGCGAGCGAGCTGCATCCGCGGAAGGCGCCTGGCCTCGATGGAGTACCGAACGCTGCGGTAACGGCTGCCATCCGGAAGTATCCGGAGCCATTCGCTGGTGTCTACCAGCGCTGCTTGGACACCGGCGAAATACCACGCGAATGGAAAAGGCAGAAGCTGGTGCTGTTGCCTAAGCCGGGTAAGCCGCCGGGCGAAGCCTCGTCCTGCCGCCCGATCTGCTTGATCGACAATCCGGCGAAGGTCTTCGAGAGGACTACGCTGGACAGACTCAACGAGCACCTGGAGGATCCGGAGGCACCTCGGCTGGCCGAGAACCAGTTCGGATTCCGGAAGCAGCGGAGCACCCTGCAGGCGATCCAGCTGGTGGTGGAAGCAGGCGAGCGCGCGATGTCCTACGGACGGACTAACAACCGGGATAAGCGCTGTCTGCTGGTTGTGGCGTTGGACGTCAGAAACGCCTTTAACACCGCCAGCTGGCAGGCGATAGCGATGGCCCTGCGTGAGAAGGAGGTTCCAGCGCAGCTGCAACTCCTGCTCCGCGACTATTTCACCGACAGGGAGCTGGTGTACGACACCCACGACGGCCCGGTGTCACGTCGGGTGACGGCAGGCGTTCCACAGGGGTCAATCCTTGGCCCGACTCTGTGGAACGTTATGTACGACGGCGTTCTGCGGATCCAGCTCCCTGAAGGGGCCACCATCGTCGGCTTTGCCGATGACATCGCCATCCTGGCCGAGGGCTGCACACCCGAGGAGTCGGCGACGGTCGCGGAGGCTGCGATCGACGCGGTGATGGGGTGGCTCGAGGCACGTCACCTTAGTCTCGCCCCCCACAAAACCGAGGTGGTTCTGATATCGAGTCTGCGTCGAGGACGTTTGGAAATTCCTGTGCGCGTCGGCGAAGTGGTCTGCACGTCAAAGCGATCGATACGCTACCTGGGGGTACAACTCCACGAGAAACTCTCGTGGAAACCGCACGTGGAAGCGGCCGCGGACAAGGCCCTCCGTGCGGTGGCGGTGGTTACCTCGGTGATGAGGAACCACAGCGGCCCCCAGGTGGCCAAGCGGCGTTTGCTGGCAGGAGTCGCTGAGTCGGTGATCCGGTACGCCTCGCCCATCTGGGCTAAGGCGACAGACATGCAGTGGTGCCGAAGACGACTGGCCCAGGTCCAGAAGCCACTGGCACGTGGGGTATCGAGTTCGTTCCGCTCGGTATCCTACGAGGTGTCAGTGGTGATGGCTGGTTTGGTGCCGTACTGGCTGGTCGTCAACGAGGACGCAAGGTGCCATAGCAGGCTGCTGGTCGAGCCTGGCGCCAGCAGGAAGGAGGTACGAGCGGCGGAGCGAGCAGCCACGATGCTGCAATGGCAGGACGCCTGGGACCGTGCGGCGGCAACACCATCGGCCAGCCGCTACTTGACGTGGGCGCACGGGATGATTCCCGACCTGCACCGGTGGACGGGACGAAAGCACGGGAAGGTGGACTTCCACCTTTCGCAGGTGCTCTCCGGACACGGATTCTTCCGGGAGTACCTGCACGTCTGCGGCTTCGCTTCGTCTCCGGAGTGTCCACGGTGCGTGGGGTCGGTCGAGTCGGTGGCCCACGTCTTGTTCGAGTGCCCCGTGTTTGAGGAGATCCGACGTGAGCTGCTGGGCTGGGGGACACCCGAGTCGGTCCAGCTTAACAACATCGCAGAGAAGCTGCTGGAGAGTGCGGAGTGGTGGGACCGCATTCAGAAAGCAGCAAAGACCATCACCACAGTGCTTCAACAGCTGTGGCGCGATGAGGAAGCGCTCACCAATGGTCGAACGGAAGCGGCTTTCGCCGAGGACGAGGAAGTGGTCCTCGAAAGTGTGGCCGCACTCTTCGGTGAGGAGATGGACGACGTCATCATCGAAGACATCACGCGGCGCGTGAACGAGTCGCGAGCAGCGCGTCAGCGATCTGCCCGCAACCGACGGCTTCGCGGCAGAGCGGAGGATCGGGCGCGAGTGCGACTGGCTGCGGACGTCGCAGCAGCACTGGCCGCCCGAGATGACGAGATACTGCGGACGGCAGTAGAGGCGGAGCGAGCGGGCCTAGCTCCTCCTCCCATACCTAGGCGTAGCAGAGGGGGACCACCTTCCCCTGAAACGGTTAGAATTCGCCATGAGCGGCGTCTATTCATGCAGCGCGCATGGCGAGCTCGGGTCCAGGCTGAGGGACCCTCGACGACGCGCCGCCGTCGGACCGCGCCTACGGAGGCGGACCTGATAAGGTCTCGGCGGAACAGACGCGAAAACGAAAGGCGCCGTCGTGCTTTGGCTGCAGGCCGACGATGGACACCCGCGGAGGAGGCTGCCGCCAGCGAGGCGGAATGGTCAGATCGATAGATGTCGGGTTGACTTCGTGAGATCTCCGAGAGGGGAAAGAATGAGTGAGTCACGCGGACTAAGCAAGCGTACGCCTTTAATATGCGGTTAAGATACGATTCAATTTAATAAAGAAATAGGGAAGAGACATCCGAAAGGGTTCGTAATGACGCATGACAAATCCCTGGCGGGCGACGTCGTGCGTCAAGAGCGTGGGTTTATGCTATTGTTTGTTAGAACATAATGTTTATGAACAATAAAACCTGCATTTGTTAAAAAAAAAAAAAACGAAGTGGAGCTTGCGGCTTAATTTGACTCAACACGGGAAAATTTACCAGGTCCGAACTTATCGAGGTAAGACAGATTGAGAGCTCTTTCTCAAATTTAAGGGTAGTGGTGCATGGCCGTTCTTAGTTCGTGGAATGATTTGTCTGGTTAATTCCGATAACGAACGCGACTCAAACAAGCTAACTAGAACGCTGTCAGCAGTGCACCTCCGGGCGCACCTGACGTCAAGGCCGGCGGCCCCTTCACGGGCGG
The DNA here is from genome assembly GCF_943734755.1 of Anopheles moucheti. Taxonomy (NCBI): domain Eukaryota; kingdom Metazoa; phylum Arthropoda; class Insecta; order Diptera; family Culicidae; genus Anopheles; species Anopheles moucheti. The sequence goes on from NW_026453548.1 coordinate 563,157, forward strand.
TCGTCGGCCACGTTTGCCCTGCTTAGCGGGACAACTTGTGTTTAGCAAGGTGAGAATGAGCGATAACAGGTCCGTGATGCCCTTAGATGTTCTGGGCTGCACGCGTGCTACAATGTGAGCAGCAGCGTGTTCTCGCCAATTGGCGCCCCCATTCCGAGAGGAACGGGAAATCACCCAAATGCTCATTTAGTTGGGATTGGGGACTGCAACGGTCCCCATGAACCTGGAATTTCTAGTAAGTGCTAGTCATTAGCTAGCGCTGATTACGTCCCTGCCCTTTGTACACACCGCCCGTCGCTACTACCGATGGATTATTTAGTGAGGTCTCTGGAGGCACACCTTCCGCGGTTCCTTCGTGAGCTGCAGCTGGCATGGCCGAAGTTGACCGAACTTGATGATTTAGAGGAAGTAAAAGTCGTAACAAGGTTTCCGTAGGTGAACCTGCGGAAGGATCATTACCGATCAATACATATATGTTGTTGTGTGAGTTGATTAGAGAGATAGAGAAACACGGTATCAGCAGAACAAACTGCTATGTTACCTTTTGGGGGCCGCGCACGCCAATTAGACCCGCGAGAGAGGTGTGTCTATACTACGATATTGAGCGTGCGCGACCGTAGGCCAGTGGCCTTCGTACCTGTGCGCACACTCCCAATGGCAGCCATCGAACGCGTAAAGTGTGTGACACATGGGCGAAGGTAAAGACCCACTAGAACATATTTAAACACTGGCCTCGAGCGAGAGAGAACCTAATCAAGAGAACGAAAGTTGTGCAAGATCGCGCCGATGCCGCCCACATCGCGCGTCGATCAATGGGAAGGAAGACCAATGGTCATCCTTGTCCACCCTGGACGGCTTCGAAGGAACCGAGAGGTGCACGGTTACGCTGTCCGGGGAACTTAAGTTGTGAGAGATGCACCTAGCGCATAACGAAAACATAGGAGACAGTTGAACATACCAAAACCCTAGGCAGGGGATCACTCGGCTCATGGATCGATGAAGACCGCAGCTAAATGCGCGTCAGAATGTGAACTGCAGGACACATGAACACCGACACGTTGAACGCATATGGCGCATCGGACGTTTAAACCCGACCGATGCACACATTCTTGAGTGCCTACCAATTCTTGTTACACACTATTCCATAACTACAGGACGCCCGCGTACCAGCGGCACGCCTGGGCGAGCAGCACGCCCGGGAGTGTGTCGCAGGCTTGAACACACGCGTTTGGCGCACTGTGCATCATGGCGTGCTCGGACCCCTTCCGCGGGGGACCTTGGGCGCTGAAATGGTAAGGCGGTACAGTTGGCCCAGTGGGTGCGTGTCGTGTCGCACGGTTCGAACTTCGGCTATAAGACAACCTGGGAGCACCGGAAGCCCTTGAACACCTGGCTTGCCGTCTGTTGCCGGGACCCGCCGTCTGGCCGAGTCGTGTAACGCGTGCGGTACGCCCACCCGCTGGATACAAGCGAACAAGTGCGTGCTACTATTTACCATTCGGGAAAAATCCAACGTAGGCCTCAAGTGATGTGTGAGAACCCCCAGAATTTAAGCATATTAATAAGGGGAGGACAAGAAACCAACAGGGATTCCCTGAGTAGCTGCGAGCGAAACGGGATAAGCTCAGCACGTAGGGACGGCGCGTACCTCGCGTCTGTCCGATTCCGTGTACTGGACCGGTCCGTTATCTACCACTTACGGTGCAAACAGTTCAAGTTCAACTTGAAGGTGGCCCATTTTCCCACAGAGGGTGATAGGCCCGTCGAACGGCACGAAAAGTGAGGTGGTAGACGGTCGGCTCCATGGAGTCGTGTTGCTTGATAGTGCAGCACTAAGTGGGAGG
>NW_026453548.1:570000-577500 GCF_943734755.1 Anopheles moucheti
GCTGGATTATGCCTGAACGCCTCTAAGGTCGTATCCAATCCGAGCTGATAGCGCTTCTCAAACCCATTAGGTGATCGGAAGCTAGCGGGCTTAACAACCCTCCGAGATCCGTCGGTGCTGCCCCGCGCACACTGACGTCTCATCCCCGCTATAGCACTAGACTGAGCCGCAACGGGCGGGAGCACGCTGCACGTGGAAGTACCTTACCACAGGGAACCCTGGTGGCTGTGTTTCCGTCGACCGTGGATACAACTAGTTTCGACACCTTCGACCGCCCGCAAACGACGGGACTACAGGCTGGGAGCTGCGAGTTGTAGAGATGCGTTCGCATCGATCCTCTCAGGCGACCCATGCTTGCTGGTGCTCGCGTTCACTTTGGGAATGGAGTGTTCGCGAGAGTGATTGTTGTGTTGTGTGTGTACAGTTGGTGCTTGCGTGCACTCCCATAGTGGAGTGTTCGCGAGCTTAAAACGCTAAGTCCCGATTAATACTCTCCTCGCAACATTATGTGCGTGGCTCCACGCCAAGTGGGATTAGCGGTGCGAAACGCGATTGGTAAAGTCGATGGTGATGTGCGTACCAACAGGCGATTTGTTAAGTCAAATGCGAACTGTGGTGCAACAGGCAATGTGTGTTTATTATCAGGTGTTGTTGGAAGTCAATACGATTTGACTTTCAAAAATTTTTCTAAGTCCCGATTTTTTTTCTCGTCGAGTAACTACAATGCACTATTTCTATCGCAGCGGACTTGTTGTTCATGGCCTTAATGATCGCGAACGAACACGTATTCGCAAAAAAATTTTTGTATGAAAAAGTCACCACTCGGGTACCTCCATACAAAAGTACCAAGTTCGGGTCGAGTGGTCGATGGACGTCGAAGGTGAAAATTTTTCATCATCGAAAATTTTTTCCAAAGTTGAAGCAATTGGGCCCTAGAGTATGAAAAGTGAAACCACGGATCGATTTGAGAAATAAAAATTTTGGTATGAAAAAGTCACCACTCGGGTACCTCCATACAAAAGTACCAAGTTCGGGTCGAGTGGTCGATGGACGTCGAAGGTGAAAATTTTTCATCATCGAAAATTTTTTCCAAAGTTGAAGCAAATGGGCCCTAGAGTATGAAAAGTTAAACCACGGATCGATTTGAGAAATAAAAATTTTTGTATGAGAAAGTCACCACTTGGGTACCTCCATACAAAAGTACCAAGTTCGGGTCGAGTGGTCGATGGACGTCGAAGGTGAAAATTTTTCATCATCGAAAATTCTTTTTAAAGTTGAAGCAAATGGGCCCTAGAGTATGAAAAGTGAAACCACGGATCGATTTGAGAAATAAAAATTTTTTGTATGGGAGGGCCCCTGCTAGAACATTTTTCCTAAGTGCGACCATTTTACCCAATGAGTCAAAAAAAAATTTTTTTCACGGTGACTCAAAACTTCAATATTAGACTTCCCTGAGTATGAAAAGTGAAACGAAAATCATTTTTGAGAAGAAAAAATTTTTATATGGGAGGGCCCCTGCTAGAACATTTTTACCAAGTGCGACCATTTTACCCGGTGAGTCAAAAAAAAATTTTTGTATGGGAGGGCCCCTGCTAGAACATTTTTCCCAAGTGCGTCGATTTTGGGTCGCCGACACAAGCTCGGGTCAAAAAAATTTTTTTTTCACGGTGACTCAAAACATCAATTTTAGACTCCCCTGAGTATGAAAAGTGAAACGAAAATCATTTTTGAGAAGAAAAAATTTTTGTATGGGAGGGCCCCTGCTAGAACATTTTTCCCAAGTGCGTCGATTTTGGGTCGCCGACACAAGCTCGGGTCAAAAAATTTTTTTTTTCTCGGTGACTCAAAACATCAATTTTAGACTCCCCTGAGTATGAAAAGTGAAACGAAAATCATTTTTGAGAAGAAAAAATTTTTGTATGGGAGGGCCCCTGCTAGAACATTTTTCCCAAGTGCGTCGATTTTGGGTCGCCGACACAAGCTCGGGTCAAAAAATTTTTTTTTTCTCGGTGACTCAAAACATCAATTTTAGACTCCCCTGAGTATGAAAAGTGAAACGAAAATCATTTTTGAGAAGAAAAAATTTTTGTATGGGAGGGCCCCTGCTAGAACATTTTTCCCAAGTGCGTCGATTTTGGGTCGCCGACACAAGCTCGGGTCAAAAAATTTTTTTTTTCTCGGTGACTCAAAACATCAATTTTAGACTCCCCTGAGTATGAAAAGTGAAACGAAAATCATTTTTGAGAAGAAAAAATTTTTGTATGGGAGGGCCCCTGGTAGAACATTTTTCCCAAGTGCGACCATTTTACCCGGTGAGTCAAAAAAAAATTTCTGTATGAGAGGGCCCCTGCTAGAACATTTTTCCCAAGTGCGTCGATTTTGGGTCGCCGACACAAGCTCGGGTCAAAAAAATTTTTTTTTCACGGTGACTCAAAACATCAATTTTAGACTCCCCTGAGTATGAAAAGTGAAACGAAAATCATTTTTGAGATGAAAAAATTTTTGTATGGGAGGGCCCCTGCTAGAACATTTTTCCCAAGTGCGACCATTTTACCCGGTGAGTCAAAAAAAAATTTTTGTATGGGAGGGCCCCTGCTAGAACATTTTTCCCAAGTGCGTCGATTTTGGGTCGCCGACACAAGCTCGGGTCAAAAAAATTTTTTTTTCACGGTGACTCAAAACATCAATTTTAGACTCCCCTGAGTATGAAAAGTGAAACGAAAATCATTTTTGAGAAGAAAAAATTTTTGTATGGGAGGGCCCCTGCTAGAACATTTCTCCCAAGTGCGTCGATTTTGGGTCGCCGACACAAGCTCGGGTCAAAAAAATTTTTTTTTCACGGTGACTCAAAACATCAATTTTAGACTCCCCTGAGTATGAAAAGTGAAACGAAAATCATTTTTGAGATGAAAAAATTTTTGTATGGGAGGGCCCCTGCTAGAACATTTTTCCCAAGTGCGTCGATTTTTGGGTCGCCGACACAAGCTCGGGTCAAAAAAATTTTTTTTTCTCGGTGACTCAAAACATCAATTTTAGACTCCCCTGAGTATGAAAAGTGAAACGAAAATCATTTTTGAGAAGAAAAAATTTTTGTATGGGAGGGCCCCTGCTAGAACATTTTTCCCAAGTGCGTCGATTTTGGGTCGCCGACACAAGCTCGGGTCAAAAAATTTTTTTTTTCTCGGTGACTCAAAACATCAATTTTAGACTCCCCTGAGTATGAAAAGTGAAACGAAAATCATTTTTGAGAAGAAAAAATTTTTGTATGGGAGGGCCCCTGCTAGAACATTTTTCCCAAGTGCGTCGATTTTGGGTCGCCGACACAAGCTCGGGTCAAAAAATTTTTTTTTTCTCGGTGACTCAAAACATCAATTTTAGACTCCCCTGAGTATGAAAAGTGAAACGAAAATCATTTTTGAGAAGAAAAAATTTTTGTATGGGAGGGCCCCTGCTAGAACATTTTTCCCAAGTGCGTCGATTTTGGGTCGCCGACACAAGCTCGGGTCAAAAAATTTTTTTTTTCTCGGTGACTCAAAACATCAATTTTAGACTCCCCTGAGTATGAAAAGTGAAACGAAAATCATTTTTGAGAAGAAAAAATTTTTGTATGGGAGGGCCCCTGGTAGAACATTTTTCCCAAGTGCGACCATTTTACCCGGTGAGTCAAAAAAAAATTTCTGTATGAGAGGGCCCCTGCTAGAACATTTTTCCCAAGTGCGTCGATTTTGGGTCGCCGACACAAGCTCGGGTCAAAAAAATTTTTTTTTCACGGTGACTCAAAACATCAATTTTAGACTCCCCTGAGTATGAAAAGTGAAACGAAAATCATTTTTGAGATGAAAAAATTTTTGTATGGGAGGGCCCCTGCTAGAACATTTTTCCCAAGTGCGACCATTTTACCCGGTGAGTCAAAAAAAAATTTTTGTATGGGAGGGCCCCTGCTAGAACATTTTTCCCAAGTGCGTCGATTTTGGGTCGCCGACACAAGCTCGGGTCAAAAAAATTTTTTTTTCACGGTGACTCAAAACATCAATTTTAGACTCCCCTGAGTATGAAAAGTGAAACGAAAATCATTTTTGAGAAGAAAAAATTTTTGTATGGGAGGGCCCCTGCTAGAACATTTCTCCCAAGTGCGTCGATTTTGGGTCGCCGACACAAGCTCGGGTCAAAAAAATTTTTTTTTCACGGTGACTCAAAACATCAATTTTAGACTCCCCTGAGTATGAAAAGTGAAACGAAAATCATTTTTGAGATGAAAAAATTTTTGTATGGGAGGGCCCCTGCTAGAACATTTTTCCCAAGTGCGTCGATTTTTGGGTCGCCGACACAAGCTCGGGTCAAAAAAATTTTTTTTTCTCGGTGACTCAAAACATCAATTTTAGACTCCCCTGAGTATGAAAAGTGAAACGAAAATCATTTTTGAGAAGAAAAAATTTTTGTATGGGAGGGCCCCTGCTAGAACATTTTTCCCAAGTGCGTCGATTTTGGGTCGCCGACACAAGCTCGGGTCAAAAAATTTTTTTTTTCTCGGTGACTCAAAACATCAATTTTAGACTCCCCTGAGTATGAAAAGTGAAACGAAAATCATTTTTGAGAAGAAAAAATTTTTGTATGGGAGGGCCCCTGCTAGAACATTTTTCCCAAGTGCGTCGATTTTGGGTCGCCGACACAAGCTCGGGTCAAAAAATTTTTTTTTTCTCGGTGACTCAAAACATCAATTTTAGACTCCCCTGAGTATGAAAAGTGAAACGAAAATCATTTTTGAGAAGAAAAAATTTTTGTATGGGAGGGCCCCTGCTAGAACATTTTTCCCAAGTGCGTCGATTTTGGGTCGCCGACACAAGCTCGGGTCAAAAAATTTTTTTTTTCTCGGTGACTCAAAACATCAATTTTAGACTCCCCTGAGTATGAAAAGTGAAACGAAAATCATTTTTGAGAAGAAAAAATTTTTGTATGGGAGGGCCCCTGCTAGAACATTTTTCCCAAGTGCGTCGATTTTGGGTCGCCGACACAAGCTCGGGTCAAAAAATTTTTTTTTTCTCGGTGACTCAAAACATCAATTTTAGACTCCCCTGAGTATGAAAAGTGAAACGAAAATCATTTTTGAGAAGAAAAAATTTTTGTATGGGAGGGCCCCTGGTAGAACATTTTTCCCAAGTGCGACCATTTTACCCGGTGAGTCAAAAAAAAATTTCTGTATGAGAGGGCCCCTGCTAGAACATTTTTCCCAAGTGCGTCGATTTTGGGTCGCCGACACAAGCTCGGGTCAAAAAAATTTTTTTTTCACGGTGACTCAAAACATCAATTTTAGACTCCCCTGAGTATGAAAAGTGAAACGAAAATCATTTTTGAGAAGAAAAAATTTTTGTATGGGAGGGCCCCTGCTAGAACATTTCTCCCAAGTGCGTCGATTTTGGGTCGCCGACACAAGCTCGGGTCAAAAAAATTTTTTTTTCACGGTGACTCAAAACATCAATTTTAGACTCCCCTGAGTATGAAAAGTGAAACGAAAATCATTTTTGAGATGAAAAAATTTTTGTATGGGAGGGCCCCTGCTAGAACATTTTTCCCAAGTGCGTCGATTTTTGGGTCGCCGACACAAGCTCGGGTCAAAAAAATTTTTTTTTCTCGGTGACTCAAAACATCAATTTTAGACTCCCCTGAGTATGAAAAGTGAAACGAAAATCATTTTTGAGAAGAAAAAATTTTTGTATGGGAGGGCCCCTGCTAGAACATTTTTCCCAAGTGCGTCGATTTTGGGTCGCCGACACAAGCTCGGGTCAAAAAATTTTTTTTTTCTCGGTGACTCAAAACATCAATTTTAGACTCCCCTGAGTATGAAAAGTGAAACGAAAATCATTTTTGAGAAGAAAAAATTTTTGTATGGGAGGGCCCCTGCTAGAACATTTTTCCCAAGTGCGTCGATTTTGGGTCGCCGACACAAGCTCGGGTCAAAAAATTTTTTTTTTCTCGGTGACTCAAAACATCAATTTTAGACTCCCCTGAGTATGAAAAGTGAAACGAAAATCATTTTTGAGAAGAAAAAATTTTTGTATGGGAGGGCCCCTGCTAGAACATATTTCCCAAGTGCGTCGATTTTGGGTCGCCGACACAAGCTCGGGTCAAAAAAATTTTTTTTTCACGGTGACTCAAAACATCAATTTTAGACTCCCCTGAGTATGAAAAGTGAAACGAAAATCATTTTTGAGAAGAAAAAAATTTGTATGGGAGGGCCCCTGCTAGAACATTTTTCCCAAGTAAATTCGATTTTACCCGGTGAGTCAAAAAATTTTGAAAAAAATATTTTGCCAAAATCGTGTTCATTGCCTATTATAAGGGACCAGGTCAGCTCACACGCATTTTTGGAGACCATATGGAAAGTGCGTCTGGGATTGCGGAAATTAAGTTTAGAGTGTTAAATGATGGTTTCGCAATCCCGAAAGGCTCAAAATCCACCCTAAGGTTCCCCGGGTGAAATGTGGTTTCCAAGGTGTGAGCACTATCGGTGATAGAGTTGGAATGTGATTTCCAGAGCGCAGGGCGACTGGGCTAGAGCGAAAATCATAGACAAAGGTAAGTATTGGACTGAACGACTCGAAGCAAACGAAAATCATAGACAAGGGTAATGGACTGAACGACTCGAAGCAAACGAAAATCACATACAAGAGTAATGGACTGAACGAATCGAAGCAAACGAAAACCGCAAACAAGGGTAATGGACTGAACGAATCGAAGCAAACGAAAACCACAGACAAGAGTAATGGAGTGAACGAATCGAAGCAAACGAAAACCAAAGACAAGAGTAATAGAGTGAACGAATCGAAGCAAACGAAAACCACAGACAAGAGTAATAGAGTGAACGAATCGAAGCAAACGAAAGTCATGGACAAGAGTACTGAAAATCGGACCAAACCTCTAGAAGCACACGAAAATCATGGACAAGAGTACTCAAAAACACGGACCAAACCTATGGAAGCACACGAAAACCATGAACACAGGGATAACTGAGAACGAACGTACCTATCAGAGCATGTGAAAGCATGGACAAGAGTACTGAAAATCGGACCAAACCTCTAGAAGCACACGAAAATCATGGACAAGAGTACTCAAAAACACGGACCAAACCTATGGAAGCACACGAAAACCATGAACACAGGGATAACTGAGAACGAACCTACCTATCAGAGCATGTGAAAGCATGGACAAGAGTACTGAAAATCGGACCAAACCTCTAGAAGCACACGAAAATCATGGACAAGAGTACTCAAAAACACGGACCAAACCTATGGAAGCACACGAAAACCATGAACACAGGGATAACTGAGAACGAACCTACCTATCAGAGCATGTGAAAGCATGGACAAGAGTACTGAAAATCGGACCAAACCTCAAGAAGCACACGAAAATCATGGACAAGAGTACTCAAAAACACGGACCAAACCTATCGAAGCTCACGAAAACCATGAACACAGGGATAACTGAAAACGAACCGAACCTCTC
>NW_026453548.1:580000-587500 GCF_943734755.1 Anopheles moucheti
GACACTTTGTGGGCCTCACCAGGCCACACCTTTTGGTGAAGAAACATTGGTCGAATTGATGGAGTTCGCGGAACGGCAGGTGTTTTTGTGGTGAAATTTCACACCTGTATAACTCCGAACATTGCGGACCGATCCGGCTGGAAGGTGTTTTAAAAGTTGCGCTCTGCAGTAAAGAATAAGTGTTGAAAATTTCGTGTCAATCGGACGAAAACTCAGTGAGTTATTAGCGAACAAAGAAAACCACGTGCTCGTCGCAAATGGCGGCGTGTGTGTGAAAAAGAGCGAGGAAAAAAAACTTCCGGACGAATCACCCCCCTGCTGGAGCGCTAGCGCTCCCGGAGGGGCACTCCCGGACGAAATTTCACCGCTCTTTACGTGTGTGTGAGATTTGTGTGTGTGTGACATTTTCGGCCCAATACCATCGTGTGGGGTGTCTAACGACGCGTCTCGGAAAGAGGAGTGGGGGGAACGCGGTTTCCCCCCCCTAGCACCACCCACCCGCCACCCAGCCCCGGAAAACCCCCGCGAAAAGTGGTTTTCCGCGATTTTCCCGGCCAAGGAGCGGAGGTAGAGCTCCCGGGTGTTCGGACAAAAGTTTCGGCGGGAAAAACTACATCTAATTCCATCGCCGGAAAAGCGATTTTTCCGACATCCGGGGAGATACGGCCGGAAAAGTGTTTTTCTGGAGCGGAAAATTTTCGGCCTGATACCGTCGTGTGGGGTGTCAATCGACGAGTTTTGAAGAGGGGAGTCGGGATAACACCCTCCCACCACCCCACCACCCACCCCCACCCCCCTAGGGCGGAAAAACCACCCACCGAAGTGGTTTTTCGCGATTTTTCCGCGGAAAACTTCATCGCCACCCCAGGAAGTGGGGTATTAGAAGAAGCGGCTCGGCGGGACAAGTTCAACGCGTACCCACTCGTTCTCCTACCATCTTCCCTCACCTCACCAGGCCGAAAAAAACCTCTCCGGCGATCCTCGTGGCAGTCCGCTGCTGGCGTCCCTCCTTGAGGGGGAGTAAAACCAGTGTAAAGCGCGGACTCTTCCTTCTTTCTGGCGATGATGTCCGCCAGTCGGAATTTACGATCACGGTCGGGATCGACCGATAGCCGAGCACCGGTGGGCTCGAAACCGGTAGTGATGCTCAGCAGAGTGCCGGAAGGGCAGACCGCAGCCACGAGCGGTGTTGCTCGCACGAGTGGCGTTGGCACGGCCACGGCTGCGAAAGGAGCCACGATGGAGAGGCTCATCGAGCGTCTGGAGGACGAGCTATCCCTCCTCCGTGTTCAGCTGACGGAGCAGGCTGAGCAATATAGGAAAGACCTCGCGGCGATGCAGGAGTGCCATCGCCAGGAGGTGCTCCATCTGCGAGAGGAGAACCGTAAGGAGCGGGAGATGGTCTCTGGGCTTCTTACGCAACTGGTTGTTGCGCAATCGCAGCAGCAACAGCAGCAGCAGCAGCAGCAGCAGCTGGCACAACAGCGAGAGGGTGCGGTGACGGCTACGGTGGTGCCGTCTCCGGACCAGGAAGGCGGCTCCTGGGCCGAGGTGGTGCGCCGTAAGCCGGCACGCCAGCAGCCGGCTCAGCAGCATCAGCAGCAGTGGCCGCAGCTCCAGCAACGGCAGCAGCCGCAGTGGCAACAGCAGCAACGTCCGCAGCAACATCAGAGCGGACAGCGTTCGGCTGGGCAGCCCCAGCAACAACAGTGGCGTTTGCAGGGCCAGTTGCTGCGGAAGCAGAGTAAGCAGCAGCCACGCACGATGCCAGCTGCAGTGAAGAAGTCGCGGAAGCGGCCCGACACCATCGAGGTGATGCCAGCGGAGGGCGTCAGCTACCTCGACATGTATAGGGCGATTCGTACGAGCTCGCATCTCGACGGCATGCAGGAGAAGATCGGCGTCGGCAAGCGAACGCCGAAAGACACCTTGCGGCTGCCGCTGAGCCGTGATGCCGACAGCGCCGAGCTGTGCCAGCGTATCCGGCAAGCCATCGGAGACAAGGGTGCGGCGACCGTGCGTACGGAGATGTCGATGGTGATTATAACAAACATCGACTCCTTGGCGAGCGAGGACCAGCTGCGTCGGGCGGTGTTGACGGCTCTCGGCAAGGAGCATTCCGAGGCCACCTTCGACATGTGGGAGCGGCGAGACGGCACGAAGCGTGCTCGCGTTCGTCTGCCCCGGTCGGATGCGGAGCATCTGGCTGGGAAGCGCCTGCTCCTAGGACACACCTCCTGTTGGGTGTGGGAGGTCCCGAAAGCGTCGCTGGAGGAGAAGCGGTGCTTCCGATGTTTGGAGCGCGGCCACTTCGCCGGGCAGTGCTCGGGAGAGGACCGCAGCAAAGCGTGTATCCGGTGTGGCGCGGAAGGCCACAAGGCAGCGAGCTGCACTGGCGAGGCTCGCTGTTTGAAGTGTGGCGGCCCGCACTCGATTGCCGCAGCTTCGTGCAAAGCTGCAGCCACACGATGATGATAGAAGTGCTCCAGATAAATATCGGTAAGAGCAGGAGCGCTCAGGATCTTGCGCTCCAGCGGATGAGGGAGGAGGGAGCAGACGTGATGCTCATCACGGAGCTCTATGCTGTGCCGGCCAACAATGGGAACTGGGCATCCGACGACGCACTGAAGGCCGCGATCGTCACCAGTGGCCAACGGTTTCCCATACAGCGGGTGAGGAGCGTGCAGCATCCGGGCATCGTAGCTGCCGAGGTGGCGGGCATCGTTGTCATCTGCTGCTATATTCCGCCATCGATCGGCCTCCCGGAGTTCGAGCAACAGATGGACCGGCTGGAGGTACTTGCGCGAGGCCACCCTTGCGTGCTGATAGCTGGCGACTTCAACGCGTGGCATGGGGCCTGGGGGAGCGAGCGGGCCAACCTTAAGGGTGAGGCGCTCCTTCAGACGGTTACCAGCCTAGGATTGGAGGTCCTCAACCGCGGCACGGAGCCGACATTCCTGGGGAACGGTGTGGCTCGGCCCAGCAGAGTGGACGTCGCCTTCGCGAGTCCAACGCTCTGCCGATCGGATGGAGCAGCGGAGGACATCAGCTCCTGGCGGACGCTAGACCGCTACTCCTATAGCGACCACCGCTATATTCGGTTTGCGGTCGGGCAACAGCATCGTGCAGGTCAGCGGCCCGGACGGGGCATTCATCAGCAGGAAGGTGTCGAAGTACGGGAGGCGGGTACTCGCTGGCGAACTCGCCAGTTTTGCCCCCGTACTTTCGAGCTGGCACTTGAGGCGACCCGTTTTGCCGATCGGGTGACCGATGCGGCAAGCCTGGGGATGGTGCTTACGGAGGCCTGCGACGCTACCATGGCGAGGATTGGGCAGTCGCAGCAGCAGAGGAGGAACTGCAACACATATTGGTGGACTCCGGATATCGAGGAGCTGACCGAGCGCTGCCGGTTGGCTCGGGAGCGACAGTCATTGGCCCTCGACGAGACGTCCGCCGAACTGGCTTCAGAGGAACATCAGGAGTCGCGTGCTGCCTTAAGGGTGGCAATTAAGGCCAGCAAGCAGCGCCAGTTCGATGAGTGGCTGCAGGCCCTGGCTGCAGATGAGACGGGACAGTGGTTCCGGCAAGTGCTTCTTCGGTTTCGGGGCAGCTGGACGGCGCGTGAACGCGATCCAGCGGTGTTGCAGCGGATCGTCGAGGAGCTGTTTCCGGAGCATCCCCCGGTCGAGTGGCCGGACGTCACGCCTTCGGAAGGGGACACTCCGGTCCGTCCGATCAGCTGCGCGGAGCTCCAGGCGATAGCGAGCGAGCTGCATCCGCGGAAGGCGCCTGGCCTCGATGGAGTACCGAACGCTGCGGTAACGGCTGCCATCCGGAAGTATCCGGAGCCATTCGCTGGTGTCTACCAGCGCTGCTTGGACACCGGCGAAATACCACGCGAATGGAAAAGGCAGAAGCTGGTGCTGTTGCCTAAGCCGGGTAAGCCGCCGGGCGAAGCCTCGTCCTGCCGCCCGATCTGCTTGATCGACAACCCGGCGAAGGTCTTCGAGAGGACTACGCTGGACAGACTCAACGAGCACCTGGAGGATCCGGAGGCACCTCGGCTGGCCGAGAACCAGTTCGGTTTCCGGAAGCAGCGGAGCACCCTGCAGGCGATCCAGCTGGTGGTGGAAGCAGGCGAGCGCGCGATGTCCTACGGACGGACTAACAACCGGGATAAGCGCTGTCTGCTGGTTGTGGCGTTGGACGTCAGAAACGCCTTTAACACCGCCAGCTGGCAGGCGATAGCGATGGCCCTGCGTGAGAAGGAGGTTCCAGCGCAGCTGCAACTCCTGCTCCGCGACTATTTCACCGACAGGGAGCTGGTGTATGACACCCATGACGGCCCGGTGTCACGTCGGGTGACGGCAGGCGTTCCACAGGGGTCAATCCTTGGCCCGACTCTGTGGAACGTTATGTACGACGGCGTTCTGCGGATCCAGCTCCCTGAAGGGGCCACCATCGTCGGCTTTGCCGATGACATCGCCATCCTGGCCGAGGGCTGCACACCCGAGGAGTCGGCGTCCGTTGCGGAGGCTGCGATCGAGGCGGTGATGGGGTGGCTTGAGGCACGGCACCTCAGTCTCGCCCCCCACAAAACCGAGGTGGTACTGATATCGAGTCTGCGTCGAGGACGTTTGGAAATTCCTGTGCGCGTCGGCGAAGTGGTCTGCACGTCAAAGCGATCGATACGCTACCTGGGGGTACAACTCCACGAGAAACTCTCGTGGAAACCGCACGTGGAAGCGGCCGCGGACAAGGCCCTCCGTGCGGTGGCGGTGGTTACCTCGGTGATGAGGAACCACAGCGGCCCCCAGGTGGCCAAGCGGCGGTTGCTGGCAGGAGTCGCTGAGTCGGTGATCCGGTACGCCTCGCCCATCTGGGCTAAGGCGACAGACATGCAGTGGTGCCGAAGACGACTGGCACAGGTCCAGAAGCCACTGGCACGTGGGGTATCGAGTTCGTTCCGCTCGGTATCCTACGAGGTGTCAGTGGTGATGGCTGGTTTGGTGCCGTACTGGCTGGTCGTCAACGAGGACGCAAGGTGCCATAGCAGGCTGCTGGTCGAGCCTGGCGCCAGCAGGAAGGAGGTACGAGCGGCGGAGCGAGCAGCCACGATGATGCAATGGCAGGACGCCTGGGACCGTGCGGCGGCAACACCATCGGCCAGCCGCTATCAGACGTGGGCACACAGTCTGATTCCCGACCTGCACCGGTGGACGGGACGAAAGCACGGGAAGGTGGACTTCCACCTTTCGCAGGTGCTCTCCGGACACGGATTCTTCCGGGAGTACCTGCACGTCTGCGGCTTCGCTTCGTCTCCGGAGTGTCCACGGTGCGTGGGGTCGGTCGAGTCGGTGGCCCACGTCTTGTTCGAGTGCCCCGTGTTTGAGGAGATCCGACGTGAGCTGCTGGGCTGGGGGACACCCGAGTCGGTCCAGCTTAACAACATCGCAGAGAAGCTGCTGGAGAGTGCGGAGTGGTGGGACCGCATTCAGAAAGCAGCAAAGACCATCACCACAGTGCTTCAACAGCTGTGGCGCGATGAGGAAGCGCTCACCAATGGTCGAACGGAAGCGGCTTTCGCCGAGGACGAGGAAGTGGTCCTCGAAAGTGTGGCCGCACTCTTCGGTGAGGAGATGGACGACGTCATCATCGAAGACATCACGCGGCGCGTGAACGAGGCGCGAGCAGCGCGTCAGCGATCTGCCCGCAACCGACGGCTTCGCGGCAGAGCGGAGGATCGGGCGCGAGTGCGACTGGCTGCGGACGTCGCAGCAGCACTGGCCGCCCGAGATGACGAGATACTGCGGACGGCAGTAGAGGCGGAGCGAGCGGGCCTAGCTCCTCCTCCCATACCTAGGCGTAGCAGAGGGGGACCACCTTCCCCTGAAACGGTTAGAATTCGCCATGAGCGGCGTCTATTCATGCAGCGCGCATGGCGAGCTCGGGTCCAGGCTGAGGGACCCTCGACGACGCGCCGCCGTCGGACCGCGCCTACGGAGGCGGACCTGATAAGGTCTCGGCGGAACAGACGCGAAAACGAAAGGCGCCGTCGTGCTTTGGCTGCAGGCCGACGATGGACACCCGCGGAGGAGGCTGCCGCCAGCGAGGCGGAATGGTCAGATCGATAGATGTCGGGTTGACTTCTTGAGATCTCCGAGAGGGGAAGAAAGAGAGAGTCACGCGGACTCAGTATGTGTACGCCTTTAAAATGCGGATTAAGATACGGAAAATTGAATAAATAAATCGCGAAGAGATATCCGAAAGGGTTCGCAACGACGTAGGACAAAATCCCTGGCGGGCGACGTCCTACGTCAAGAGGGTAGGTTTATAAGGTATTTTTGTACAATAAAACCTGCATTTCTTAAAAAAAAAAAAAAAAAAAAAAACGAAGTGGAGCTTGCGGCTTAATTTGACTCAACACGGGAAAATTTACCAGGTCCGAACTTATCGAGGTAAGACAGATTGAGAGCTCTTTCTCAAATTTAAGGGTAGTGGTGCATGGCCGTTCTTAGTTCGTGGAATGATTTGTCTGGTTAATTCCGATAACGAACGCGACTCAAACAAGCTAACTAGAACGCTGTCAGCAGTGCACCTCCGGGCGCACCTGACGTCAAGGCCGGCGGCCCCTTCACGGGCGGTCGTCGGCCACGTTTGCCCTGCTTAGCGGGACAACTTGTGTTTAGCAAGGTGAGAATGAGCGATAACAGGTCCGTGATGCCCTTAGATGTTCTGGGCTGCACGCGTGCTACAATGTGAGCAGCAGCGTGTTCTCGCCAATTGGCGCCCCCATTCCGAGAGGAACGGGAAATCACCCAAATGCTCATTTAGTTGGGATTGGGGACTGCAACGGTCCCCATGAACCTGGAATTTCTAGTAAGTGCTAGTCATTAGCTAGCGCTGATTACGTCCCTGCCCTTTGTACACACCGCCCGTCGCTACTACCGATGGATTATTTAGTGAGGTCTCTGGAGGCACACCTTCCGCGGTTCCTTCGTGAGCTGCAGCTGGCATGGCCGAAGTTGACCGAACTTGATGATTTAGAGGAAGTAAAAGTCGTAACAAGGTTTCCGTAGGTGAACCTGCGGAAGGATCATTACCGATCAATACATATATGTTGTTGTGTGAGTTGGTTAGAGAGATAGAGAAACACGGTATCAGCAGAACAAACTGCTATGTTACCTTTTGGGGGCCGCGCACGCCAATTAGACCCGCGAGAGAGGTGTGTCTATACTACGATATTGAGCGTGCGCGACCGTAGGCCAGTGGCCTTCGTACCTGTGCGCACACTCCCAATGGCAGCCATCGAACGCGTAAAGTGTGTGACACATGGGCGAAGGTAAAGACCCACTAGAACATATTTAAACACTGGCCTCGAGCGAGAGAGAACCTAATCAAGAGAACGAAAGTTGTGCAAGATCGCGCCGATGCCGCCCACATCGAGCGTCGATCAATGGGAAGGAAGACCAATGGTCATCCTTGTCCACCCTGGACGGC
>NW_026453548.1:595000-600000 GCF_943734755.1 Anopheles moucheti
CCCTGCTAGAACATTTTTACCAAGTGCGACCATTTTACCCGGTGAGTCAAAAAAAAATTTTTGTATGGGAGGGCCCCTGCTAGAACATTTTTCCCAAGTGCGTCGATTTTGGGTCGCCGACACAAGCTCGGGTCAAAAAAATTTTTTTTTCACGGTGACTCAAAACATCAATTTTAGACTCCCCTGAGTATGAAAAGTGAAACGAAAATCATTTTTGAGAAGAAAAAATTTTTGTATGGGAGGGCCCCTGCTAGAACATTTTTCCCAAGTGCGTCGATTTTGGGTCGCCGACACAAGCTCGGGTCAAAAAATTTTTTTTTTCTCGGTGACTCAAAACATCAATTTTAGACTCCCCTGAGTATGAAAAGTGAAACGAAAATCATTTTTGAGAAGAAAAAATTTTTGTATGGGAGGGCCCCTGCTAGAACATTTTTCCCAAGTGCGTCGATTTTGGGTCGCCGACACAAGCTCGGGTCAAAAAATTTTTTTTTTCTCGGTGACTCAAAACATCAATTTTAGACTCCCCTGAGTATGAAAAGTGAAACGAAAATCATTTTTGAGAAGAAAAAATTTTTGTATGGGAGGGCCCCTGCTAGAACATTTTTCCCAAGTGCGTCGATTTTGGGTCGCCGACACAAGCTCGGGTCAAAAAATTTTTTTTTTCTCGGTGACTCAAAACATCAATTTTAGACTCCCCTGAGTATGAAAAGTGAAACGAAAATCATTTTTGAGAAGAAAAAATTTTTGTATGGGAGGGCCCCTGGTAGAACATTTTTCCCAAGTGCGACCATTTTACCCGGTGAGTCAAAAAAAAATTTCTGTATGAGAGGGCCCCTGCTAGAACATTTTTCCCAAGTGCGTCGATTTTGGGTCGCCGACACAAGCTCGGGTCAAAAAAATTTTTTTTTCACGGTGACTCAAAACATCAATTTTAGACTCCCCTGAGTATGAAAAGTGAAACGAAAATCATTTTTGAGATGAAAAAATTTTTGTATGGGAGGGCCCCTGCTAGAACATTTTTCCCAAGTGCGACCATTTTACCCGGTGAGTCAAAAAAAAATTTTTGTATGGGAGGGCCCCTGCTAGAACATTTTTCCCAAGTGCGTCGATTTTGGGTCGCCGACACAAGCTCGGGTCAAAAAAATTTTTTTTTCACGGTGACTCAAAACATCAATTTTAGACTCCCCTGAGTATGAAAAGTGAAACGAAAATCATTTTTGAGAAGAAAAAATTTTTGTATGGGAGGGCCCCTGCTAGAACATTTCTCCCAAGTGCGTCGATTTTGGGTCGCCGACACAAGCTCGGGTCAAAAAAATTTTTTTTTCACGGTGACTCAAAACATCAATTTTAGACTCCCCTGAGTATGAAAAGTGAAACGAAAATCATTTTTGAGATGAAAAAATTTTTGTATGGGAGGGCCCCTGCTAGAACATTTTTCCCAAGTGCGTCGATTTTTGGGTCGCCGACACAAGCTCGGGTCAAAAAAATTTTTTTTTCTCGGTGACTCAAAACATCAATTTTAGACTCCCCTGAGTATGAAAAGTGAAACGAAAATCATTTTTGAGAAGAAAAAATTTTTGTATGGGAGGGCCCCTGCTAGAACATTTTTCCCAAGTGCGTCGATTTTGGGTCGCCGACACAAGCTCGGGTCAAAAAATTTTTTTTTTCTCGGTGACTCAAAACATCAATTTTAGACTCCCCTGAGTATGAAAAGTGAAACGAAAATCATTTTTGAGAAGAAAAAATTTTTGTATGGGAGGGCCCCTGCTAGAACATTTTTCCCAAGTGCGTCGATTTTGGGTCGCCGACACAAGCTCGGGTCAAAAAATTTTTTTTTTCTCGGTGACTCAAAACATCAATTTTAGACTCCCCTGAGTATGAAAAGTGAAACGAAAATCATTTTTGAGAAGAAAAAATTTTTGTATGGGAGGGCCCCTGCTAGAACATTTTTCCCAAGTGCGTCGATTTTGGGTCGCCGACACAAGCTCGGGTCAAAAAATTTTTTTTTTCTCGGTGACTCAAAACATCAATTTTAGACTCCCCTGAGTATGAAAAGTGAAACGAAAATCATTTTTGAGAAGAAAAAATTTTTGTATGGGAGGGCCCCTGGTAGAACATTTTTCCCAAGTGCGACCATTTTACCCGGTGAGTCAAAAAAAAATTTCTGTATGAGAGGGCCCCTGCTAGAACATTTTTCCCAAGTGCGTCGATTTTGGGTCGCCGACACAAGCTCGGGTCAAAAAAATTTTTTTTTCACGGTGACTCAAAACATCAATTTTAGACTCCCCTGAGTATGAAAAGTGAAACGAAAATCATTTTTGAGATGAAAAAATTTTTGTATGGGAGGGCCCCTGCTAGAACATTTTTCCCAAGTGCGACCATTTTACCCGGTGAGTCAAAAAAAAATTTTTGTATGGGAGGGCCCCTGCTAGAACATTTTTCCCAAGTGCGTCGATTTTGGGTCGCCGACACAAGCTCGGGTCAAAAAAATTTTTTTTTCACGGTGACTCAAAACATCAATTTTAGACTCCCCTGAGTATGAAAAGTGAAACGAAAATCATTTTTGAGAAGAAAAAATTTTTGTATGGGAGGGCCCCTGCTAGAACATTTCTCCCAAGTGCGTCGATTTTGGGTCGCCGACACAAGCTCGGGTCAAAAAAATTTTTTTTTCACGGTGACTCAAAACATCAATTTTAGACTCCCCTGAGTATGAAAAGTGAAACGAAAATCATTTTTGAGATGAAAAAATTTTTGTATGGGAGGGCCCCTGCTAGAACATTTTTCCCAAGTGCGTCGATTTTTGGGTCGCCGACACAAGCTCGGGTCAAAAAAATTTTTTTTTCTCGGTGACTCAAAACATCAATTTTAGACTCCCCTGAGTATGAAAAGTGAAACGAAAATCATTTTTGAGAAGAAAAAATTTTTGTATGGGAGGGCCCCTGCTAGAACATTTTTCCCAAGTGCGTCGATTTTGGGTCGCCGACACAAGCTCGGGTCAAAAAATTTTTTTTTTCTCGGTGACTCAAAACATCAATTTTAGACTCCCCTGAGTATGAAAAGTGAAACGAAAATCATTTTTGAGAAGAAAAAATTTTTGTATGGGAGGGCCCCTGCTAGAACATTTTTCCCAAGTGCGTCGATTTTGGGTCGCCGACACAAGCTCGGGTCAAAAAATTTTTTTTTTCTCGGTGACTCAAAACATCAATTTTAGACTCCCCTGAGTATGAAAAGTGAAACGAAAATCATTTTTGAGAAGAAAAAATTTTTGTATGGGAGGGCCCCTGCTAGAACATTTTTCCCAAGTGCGTCGATTTTGGGTCGCCGACACAAGCTCGGGTCAAAAAATTTTTTTTTTCTCGGTGACTCAAAACATCAATTTTAGACTCCCCTGAGTATGAAAAGTGAAACGAAAATCATTTTTGAGAAGAAAAAATTTTTGTATGGGAGGGCCCCTGCTAGAACATTTTTCCCAAGTGCGTCGATTTTGGGTCGCCGACACAAGCTCGGGTCAAAAAATTTTTTTTTTCTCGGTGACTCAAAACATCAATTTTAGACTCCCCTGAGTATGAAAAGTGAAACGAAAATCATTTTTGAGAAGAAAAAATTTTTGTATGGGAGGGCCCCTGGTAGAACATTTTTCCCAAGTGCGACCATTTTACCCGGTGAGTCAAAAAAAAATTTCTGTATGAGAGGGCCCCTGCTAGAACATTTTTCCCAAGTGCGTCGATTTTGGGTCGCCGACACAAGCTCGGGTCAAAAAAATTTTTTTTTCACGGTGACTCAAAACATCAATTTTAGACTCCCCTGAGTATGAAAAGTGAAACGAAAATCATTTTTGAGAAGAAAAAATTTTTGTATGGGAGGGCCCCTGCTAGAACATTTCTCCCAAGTGCGTCGATTTTGGGTCGCCGACACAAGCTCGGGTCAAAAAAATTTTTTTTTCACGGTGACTCAAAACATCAATTTTAGACTCCCCTGAGTATGAAAAGTGAAACGAAAATCATTTTTGAGATGAAAAAATTTTTGTATGGGAGGGCCCCTGCTAGAACATTTTTCCCAAGTGCGTCGATTTTTGGGTCGCCGACACAAGCTCGGGTCAAAAAAATTTTTTTTTCTCGGTGACTCAAAACATCAATTTTAGACTCCCCTGAGTATGAAAAGTGAAACGAAAATCATTTTTGAGAAGAAAAAATTTTTGTATGGGAGGGCCCCTGCTAGAACATTTTTCCCAAGTGCGTCGATTTTGGGTCGCCGACACAAGCTCGGGTCAAAAAATTTTTTTTTTCTCGGTGACTCAAAACATCAATTTTAGACTCCCCTGAGTATGAAAAGTGAAACGAAAATCATTTTTGAGAAGAAAAAATTTTTGTATGGGAGGGCCCCTGCTAGAACATTTTTCCCAAGTGCGTCGATTTTGGGTCGCCGACACAAGCTCGGGTCAAAAAATTTTTTTTTTCTCGGTGACTCAAAACATCAATTTTAGACTCCCCTGAGTATGAAAAGTGAAACGAAAATCATTTTTGAGAAGAAAAAATTTTTGTATGGGAGGGCCCCTGCTAGAACATATTTCCCAAGTGCGTCGATTTTGGGTCGCCGACACAAGCTCGGGTCAAAAAAATTTTTTTTTCACGGTGACTCAAAACATCAATTTTAGACTCCCCTGAGTATGAAAAGTGAAACGAAAATCATTTTTGAGAAGAAAAAAATTTGTATGGGAGGGCCCCTGCTAGAACATTTTTCCCAAGTAAATTCGATTTTACCCGGTGAGTCAAAAAATTTTGAAAAAAATATTTTGCCAAAATCGTGTTCATTGCCTATTATAAGGGACCAGGTCAGCTCACACGCATTTTTGGAGACCATATGGAAAGTGCGTCTGGGATTGCGGAAATTAAGTTTAGAGTGTTAAATGATGGTTTCGCAATCCCGAAAGGCTCAAAATCCACCCTAAGGTTCCCCGGGTGAAATGTGGTTTCCAAGGTGTGAGCACTATCGGTGATAGA
>NW_026453548.1:605000-610000 GCF_943734755.1 Anopheles moucheti
CGGAAGGGCAGACCGCAGCCACGAGCGGTGTTGCTCGCACGAGTGGCGTTGGCACGGCCACGGCTGCGAAAGGAGCCACGATGGAGAGGCTCATCGAGCGTTTGGAGGACGAGCTATCCCTCCTCCGTGTTCAGCTGACGGAGCAAGCTGAGCAATATAGGAAAGACCTCGCGGCGATGCAGGAGTGCCATCGCCAGGAGGTGCTCCATCTGCGAGAGGAGAACCGTAAGGAGCGGGAGATGGTCTCTGGGCTCCTTACGCAACTGGTTGTTGCGCAGTCGCAGCAGCAACAGCAGCAGCAGCAGCAGCAGCAGCTGGCACAACAGCGAGAGGGTGCGGTGACGGCTACGGTGGTGCCGTCTCCGGACCAGGAAGGCGGCTCCTGGGCCGAGGTGGTGCGCCGTAAGTCGGCACGCCAGCAGCCGGCTCAGCAGCATCAGCAGCAGTGGCCGCAGCTCCCGCAACGGCAGCAGCCGCAGCGGCAACAGCAGCAACGTCCGCAGCAACATCAGAGCGGACAGCGTTCGGCTGGGCAGCCCCAGCAACAACAACAACAGTGGCATTTGCAGGGCCAGTTGCTGCGAAAGCAGAGTAAGCAGCAGCCACGCACGATGCCAGCTGCAGTGAAGAAGTCGCGGAAGCGGCCCGACACCATCGAGGTGATGCCAGCGGAGGGCGTCAGCTACCTCGACATGTATAGGGCGATTCGTACGAGCTCGCATCTCGACGGCATGCAGGAGAAGATCGGCGTCGGCAAGCGAACGCCGAAAGACACCTTGCGGCTGCCGCTGAGCCGTGATGCCGACAGCGCCGAGCTGTGCCAGCGTATCCGGCAAGCCATCGGAGACAAGGGTGCGGCGTCCGTGCGTACGGAGATGTCGATGGTGCTCATAACAAACATCGACTCCTTGGCGAGCGAGGACCAGCTGCGTCGGGCGGTGTTGACGGCTCTCGGCAAGGAGCATTCCGAGGCCACCTTCGACATGTGGGAGCGGCGAGACGGCACGAAGCGTGCTCGCGTTCGTCTGCCCCGGTCGGATGCGGAGCATCTGGCTGGGAAGCGCCTGCTCCTAGGACACACCTCCTGTTGGGTGTGGGAGGTCCCGAAAGCGTCGCTGGAGGAGAAGCGGTGCTTCCGATGTTTGGAGCGCGGCCACTTCGCCGGGCAGTGCTCGGGAGAGGACCGCAGCAAAGCGTGTATCCGGTGTGGCGCGGAAGGCCACAAGGCAGCGAGCTGCACTGGCGAGGCTCGCTGTTTGAAGTGTGGCGGCCCGCACTCGATTGCCGCAGCTTCGTGCAAAGCTGCAGCCACACGATGATGATAGAAGTGCTCCAGATAAATATCGGTAAGAGCAGGAGCGCTCAGGATCTTGCGCTCCAGCGGATGAGGGAGGAGGGAGCAGACGTGATGCTCATCACGGAGCTCTATGCTGTGCCGGCCAACAATGGGAACTGGGCATCCGACGACGCACTGAAGGCCGCGATCGTCACCAGTGGCCAACGGTTTCCCATACAGCGGGTGAGGAGCGTGCAGCATCCGGGCATCGTAGCTGCCGAGGTGGCGGGCATCGTTGTCATCTGCTGCTATATTCCGCCATCGATCGGCCTCCCGGAGTTCGAGCAGCAGATGGACCGGCTGGAGGTACTTGCGCGAGGCCACCCTTGCGTGCTGATAGCTGGTGACTTCAACGCGTGGCATGGGGCCTGGGGGAGCGAGCGGGCCAACCTTAAGGGTGAGGCGCTCCTTCAGACGGTTACCAGCCTAGGATTGGAGGTCCTCAACCGCGGCACGGAGCCGACATTCCTGGGGAACGGTGTGGCTCGGCCCAGCAGAGTGGACGTCGCCTTCGCGAGTCCAACGCTCTGCCGATCGGATGGAGCAGCGGAGGACATCAGCTCCTGGCGGACGCTAGACCGCTACTCCTATAGCGACCACCGCTATATTCGGTTTGCGGTCGGGCAACAGCATCGTACAGGTCAGCGGCCCGGACGGGGCATTCATCAGCAGGAAGGTGTCGAAGTACGGGAGGCGGGTACTCGCTGGCGAACTCGCCAGTTTTGCCCCCGTACTTTCGAGCTGGCACTTGAGGCGACCCGTTTTGCCGATCGGGTGACCGATGCGGCAAGCCTGGGGATGGTGCTTACGGAGGCCTGCGACGCTACCATGGCGAGGATTGGGCAGTCGCAGCAGCAGAGGAGGAACTGCAACACATATTGGTGGACTCCGGATATCGAGGAGCTGACCGAGCGCTGCCGGTTGGCTCGGGAGCGACAGTTATTGGCCCTCGACGAGACGTCCGCCGAACTGGCTTCAGAGGAACATCAGGAGGCGCGTGCTGCCTTAAGGGTGGCAATTAAGGCCAGCAAGCAGCGCCAGTTCGATGAGTGGCTGCAGGCCCTAGCCGCGGACGAGACGGGACAGTGGTTCCGGCAGGTCCTTCTGCGGTTTCGGGGCAGCTGGACGGCGCGTGAACGCGATCCAGCGGTGTTGCAGCGGATCGTCGAGGAGCTGTTTCCGGAGCATCCCCCGGTCGAGTGGCCGGACGTCACGCCTTCGGAAGGGGACACTCCGGTCCGTCCGATCAGCTGCGCGGAGCTCCAGGCGATAGCGAGCGAGCTGCATCCGCGGAAGGCGCCTGGCCTCGATGGAGTACCGAACGCTGCGGTAACGGCTGCCATCCGGAAGTATCCGGAGCCATTCGCTGGTGTCTACCAGCGCTGCTTGGACACCGGCGAAATACCACGCGAATGGAAAAGGCAGAAGCTGGTGCTGTTGCCTAAGCCGGGTAAGCCGCCGGGCGAAGCCTCGTCCTGCCGCCCGATCTGCTTGATCGACAATCCGGCGAAGGTCTTCGAGAGGACTACGCTGGACAGACTCAACGAGCACCTGGAGGATCCGGAGGCACCTCGGCTGGCCGAGAACCAGTTCGGTTTCCGGAAGCAGCGGAGCACCCTGCAGGCGATCCAGCTGGTGGTGGAAGCAGGCGAGCGCGCGATGTCCTACGGACGGACTAACAACCGGGATAAGCGCTGTCTGCTGGTTGTGGCGTTGGACGTCAGAAACGCCTTTAACACCGCCAGCTGGCAGGCGATAGCGATGGCCCTGCGTGAGAAGGAGGTTCCAGCGCAGCTGCAACTCCTGCTCCGCGACTATTTCACCGACAGGGAGCTGGTGTACGACACCCACGACGGCCCGGTGTCACGTCGGGTGACGGCAGGCGTTCCACAGGGGTCAATCCTTGGCCCGACTCTGTGGAACGTTATGTACGACGGCGTTCTGCGGATCCAGCTCCCTGAAGGGGCCACCATCGTCGGCTTTGCCGATGACATCGCCATCCTGGCCGAGGGCTGCACACCCGAGGAGTCGGCGACGGTCGCGGAGGCTGCGATCGACGCGGTGATGGGGTGGCTCGAGGCACGTCACCTTAGTCTCGCCCCCCACAAAACCGAGGTGGTTCTGATATCGAGTCTGCGTCGAGGACGTTTGGAAATTCCTGTGCGCGTCGGCGAAGTGGTCTGCACGTCAAAGCGATCGATACGCTACCTGGGGGTACAACTCCACGAGAAACTCTCGTGGAAACCGCACGTGGAAGCGGCCGCGGACAAGGCCCTCCGTGCGGTGGCGGTGGTTACCTCGGTGATGAGGAACCACAGCGGCCCCCAGGTGGCCAAGCGGCGGTTGCTGGCAGGAGTCGCTGAGTCGGTGATCCGGTACGCCTCGCCCATCTGGGCTAAGGCGACAGACATGCAGTGGTGCCGAAGACGACTGGCCCAGGTCCAGAAGCCACTGGCACGTGGGGTATCGAGTTCGTTCCGCTCGGTATCCTACGAGGTGTCAGTGGTGATGGCTGGTTTGGTGCCGTACTGGCTGGTCGTCAACGAGGACGCAAGGTGCCATAGCAGGCTGCTGGTCGAGCCTGGCGCCAGCAGGAAGGAGGTACGAGCGGCGGAGCGAGCAGCCACGATGCTGCAATGGCAGGACGCCTGGGACCGTGCGGCGGCA
Organism: Anopheles moucheti; assembly: GCF_943734755.1. Taxonomy (NCBI): domain Eukaryota; kingdom Metazoa; phylum Arthropoda; class Insecta; order Diptera; family Culicidae; genus Anopheles; species Anopheles moucheti. The sequence goes on from NW_026453548.1 coordinate 609,004, forward strand.
ACACCATCGGCCAGCCGCTACTTGACGTGGGCGCACGGGATGATTCCCGACCTGCACCGGTGGACGGGACGAAAGCACGGGAAGGTGGACTTCCACCTTTCGCAGGTGCTCTCCGGACACGGATTCTTCCGGGAGTACCTGCACGTCTGCGGCTTCGCTTCGTCTCCGGAGTGTCCACGGTGCGTGGGGTCGGTCGAGTCGGTGGCCCACGTCTTGTTCGAGTGCCCCGTGTTTGAGGATATCCGACGTGAGCTGCTGGGCTGGGGGACACCCGAGTCGGTCCAGCTTAACAACATCGCAGAGAAGCTGCTGGAGAGTGCGGAGTGGTGGGACCGCATTCAGAAAGCAGCAAAGACCATCACCACAGTGCTTCAACAGCTGTGGCGCGATGAGGAAGCGCTCACCAATGGTCGAACGGAAGCGGCTTTCGCCGAGGACGAGGAAGTGGTCCTCGAAAGTGTGGCCGCACTCTTCGGCGAGGAAGTGGAAGACGTCATCATCGAAGACATCACGCGGCGCGTGAACGAGTCGCGAGCAGCGCGTCAGCGATCTGCCCGCAACCGACGGCTTCGCGGCAGAGCGGAGGATCGGGCGCGAGTGCGACTGGCTGCGGACGTCGCAGCAGCACTGGCCGCCCGAGATGACGAGATACTGCGGACGGCAGTAGAGGCGGAGCGAGCGGGCCTAGCTCCTCCTCCCATACCTAGGCGTAGCAGAGGGGGACCACCTTCCCCTGAAACGGTTAGAATTCGCCATGAGCGGCGTCTATTCATGCAGCGCGCATGGCGAGCTCGGGTCCAGGCTGAGGGACCCTCGACGACGCGCCGCCGTCGGACCGCGCCTACGGAGGCGGACCTGATAAGGTCTCGGCGGAACAGACGCGAAAACGAAAGGCGCCGTCGTGCTTTGGCTGCAGGCCGACGATGGACACCCGCGGAGGAGGCTGCCGCCAGCGAGGCGGAATGGTCAGATCGATAGATGTCGGGTTGACTTCTTG
>NW_026453548.1:617500-625000 GCF_943734755.1 Anopheles moucheti
GCAACGGGCGGGAGCACGCTGCACGTGGAAGTACCTTACCACAGGGAACCCTGGTGGCTGTGTTTCCGTCGACCGTGGATACAACTAGTTTCGACACCTTCGACCGCCCGCAAACGACGGGACTACAGGCTGGGAGCTGCGAGTTGTAGAGATGCGTTCGCATCGATCCTCTCAGGCGACCCATGCTTGCTGGTGCTCGCGTTCACTTTGGGAATGGAGTGTTCGCGAGAGTGATTGTTGTGTTGTGTGTGTACAGTTGGTGCTTGCGTGCACTCCCATAGTGGAGTGTTCGCGAGCTTAAAACGCTAAGTCCCGATTAATACTCTCCTCGCAACATTATGTGCGTGGCTCCACGCCAAGTGGGATTAGCGGTGCGAAACGCGATTGGTAAAGTCGATGGTGATGTGCGTACCAACAGGCGATTTGTTAAGTCAAATGCGAACTGTGGTGCAACAGGCAATGTGTGTTTATTATCAGGTGTTGTTGGAAGTCAATACGATTTGACTTTCAAAAATTTTTCTAAGTCCCGATTTTTTTTCTCGTCGAGTAACTACAATGCACTATTTCTATCGCAGCGGACTTGTTGTTCATGGCCTTAATGATCGCGAACGAACACGTATTCGCAAAAAAATTTTTGTATGAAAAAGTCACCACTCGGGTACCTCCATACAAAAGTACCAAGTTCGGGTCGAGTGGTCGATGGACGTCGAAGGTGAAAATTTTTCATCATCGAAAATTTTTTCCAAAGTTGAAGCAATTGGGCCCTAGAGTATGAAAAGTGAAACCACGGATCGATTTGAGAAATAAAAATTTTGGTATGAAAAAGTCACCACTCGGGTACCTCCATACAAAAGTACCAAGTTCGGGTCGAGTGGTCGATGGACGTCGAAGGTGAAAATTTTTCATCATCGAAAATTTTTTCCAAAGTTGAAGCAAATGGGCCCTAGAGTATGAAAAGTTAAACCACGGATCGATTTGAGAAATAAAAATTTTTGTATGAGAAAGTCACCACTTGGGTACCTCCATACAAAAGTACCAAGTTCGGGTCGAGTGGTCGATGGACGTCGAAGGTGAAAATTTTTCATCATCGAAAATTCTTTTTAAAGTTGAAGCAAATGGGCCCTAGAGTATGAAAAGTGAAACCACGGATCGATTTGAGAAATAAAAATTTTTTGTATGGGAGGGCCCCTGCTAGAACATTTTTCCTAAGTGCGACCATTTTACCCAATGAGTCAAAAAAAAATTTTTTTCACGGTGACTCAAAACTTCAATATTAGACTTCCCTGAGTATGAAAAGTGAAACGAAAATCATTTTTGAGAAGAAAAAATTTTTATATGGGAGGGCCCCTGCTAGAACATTTTTACCAAGTGCGACCATTTTACCCGGTGAGTCAAAAAAAAATTTTTGTATGGGAGGGCCCCTGCTAGAACATTTTTCCCAAGTGCGTCGATTTTGGGTCGCCGACACAAGCTCGGGTCAAAAAAATTTTTTTTTCACGGTGACTCAAAACATCAATTTTAGACTCCCCTGAGTATGAAAAGTGAAACGAAAATCATTTTTGAGAAGAAAAAATTTTTGTATGGGAGGGCCCCTGCTAGAACATTTTTCCCAAGTGCGTCGATTTTGGGTCGCCGACACAAGCTCGGGTCAAAAAATTTTTTTTTTCTCGGTGACTCAAAACATCAATTTTAGACTCCCCTGAGTATGAAAAGTGAAACGAAAATCATTTTTGAGAAGAAAAAATTTTTGTATGGGAGGGCCCCTGCTAGAACATTTTTCCCAAGTGCGTCGATTTTGGGTCGCCGACACAAGCTCGGGTCAAAAAATTTTTTTTTTCTCGGTGACTCAAAACATCAATTTTAGACTCCCCTGAGTATGAAAAGTGAAACGAAAATCATTTTTGAGAAGAAAAAATTTTTGTATGGGAGGGCCCCTGCTAGAACATTTTTCCCAAGTGCGTCGATTTTGGGTCGCCGACACAAGCTCGGGTCAAAAAATTTTTTTTTTCTCGGTGACTCAAAACATCAATTTTAGACTCCCCTGAGTATGAAAAGTGAAACGAAAATCATTTTTGAGAAGAAAAAATTTTTGTATGGGAGGGCCCCTGGTAGAACATTTTTCCCAAGTGCGACCATTTTACCCGGTGAGTCAAAAAAAAATTTCTGTATGAGAGGGCCCCTGCTAGAACATTTTTCCCAAGTGCGTCGATTTTGGGTCGCCGACACAAGCTCGGGTCAAAAAAATTTTTTTTTCACGGTGACTCAAAACATCAATTTTAGACTCCCCTGAGTATGAAAAGTGAAACGAAAATCATTTTTGAGATGAAAAAATTTTTGTATGGGAGGGCCCCTGCTAGAACATTTTTCCCAAGTGCGACCATTTTACCCGGTGAGTCAAAAAAAAATTTTTGTATGGGAGGGCCCCTGCTAGAACATTTTTCCCAAGTGCGTCGATTTTGGGTCGCCGACACAAGCTCGGGTCAAAAAAATTTTTTTTTCACGGTGACTCAAAACATCAATTTTAGACTCCCCTGAGTATGAAAAGTGAAACGAAAATCATTTTTGAGAAGAAAAAATTTTTGTATGGGAGGGCCCCTGCTAGAACATTTCTCCCAAGTGCGTCGATTTTGGGTCGCCGACACAAGCTCGGGTCAAAAAAATTTTTTTTTCACGGTGACTCAAAACATCAATTTTAGACTCCCCTGAGTATGAAAAGTGAAACGAAAATCATTTTTGAGATGAAAAAATTTTTGTATGGGAGGGCCCCTGCTAGAACATTTTTCCCAAGTGCGTCGATTTTTGGGTCGCCGACACAAGCTCGGGTCAAAAAAATTTTTTTTTCTCGGTGACTCAAAACATCAATTTTAGACTCCCCTGAGTATGAAAAGTGAAACGAAAATCATTTTTGAGAAGAAAAAATTTTTGTATGGGAGGGCCCCTGCTAGAACATTTTTCCCAAGTGCGTCGATTTTGGGTCGCCGACACAAGCTCGGGTCAAAAAATTTTTTTTTTCTCGGTGACTCAAAACATCAATTTTAGACTCCCCTGAGTATGAAAAGTGAAACGAAAATCATTTTTGAGAAGAAAAAATTTTTGTATGGGAGGGCCCCTGCTAGAACATTTTTCCCAAGTGCGTCGATTTTGGGTCGCCGACACAAGCTCGGGTCAAAAAATTTTTTTTTTCTCGGTGACTCAAAACATCAATTTTAGACTCCCCTGAGTATGAAAAGTGAAACGAAAATCATTTTTGAGAAGAAAAAATTTTTGTATGGGAGGGCCCCTGCTAGAACATTTTTCCCAAGTGCGTCGATTTTGGGTCGCCGACACAAGCTCGGGTCAAAAAATTTTTTTTTTCTCGGTGACTCAAAACATCAATTTTAGACTCCCCTGAGTATGAAAAGTGAAACGAAAATCATTTTTGAGAAGAAAAAATTTTTGTATGGGAGGGCCCCTGGTAGAACATTTTTCCCAAGTGCGACCATTTTACCCGGTGAGTCAAAAAAAAATTTCTGTATGAGAGGGCCCCTGCTAGAACATTTTTCCCAAGTGCGTCGATTTTGGGTCGCCGACACAAGCTCGGGTCAAAAAAATTTTTTTTTCACGGTGACTCAAAACATCAATTTTAGACTCCCCTGAGTATGAAAAGTGAAACGAAAATCATTTTTGAGATGAAAAAATTTTTGTATGGGAGGGCCCCTGCTAGAACATTTTTCCCAAGTGCGACCATTTTACCCGGTGAGTCAAAAAAAAATTTTTGTATGGGAGGGCCCCTGCTAGAACATTTTTCCCAAGTGCGTCGATTTTGGGTCGCCGACACAAGCTCGGGTCAAAAAAATTTTTTTTTCACGGTGACTCAAAACATCAATTTTAGACTCCCCTGAGTATGAAAAGTGAAACGAAAATCATTTTTGAGAAGAAAAAATTTTTGTATGGGAGGGCCCCTGCTAGAACATTTCTCCCAAGTGCGTCGATTTTGGGTCGCCGACACAAGCTCGGGTCAAAAAAATTTTTTTTTCACGGTGACTCAAAACATCAATTTTAGACTCCCCTGAGTATGAAAAGTGAAACGAAAATCATTTTTGAGATGAAAAAATTTTTGTATGGGAGGGCCCCTGCTAGAACATTTTTCCCAAGTGCGTCGATTTTTGGGTCGCCGACACAAGCTCGGGTCAAAAAAATTTTTTTTTCTCGGTGACTCAAAACATCAATTTTAGACTCCCCTGAGTATGAAAAGTGAAACGAAAATCATTTTTGAGAAGAAAAAATTTTTGTATGGGAGGGCCCCTGCTAGAACATTTTTCCCAAGTGCGTCGATTTTGGGTCGCCGACACAAGCTCGGGTCAAAAAATTTTTTTTTTCTCGGTGACTCAAAACATCAATTTTAGACTCCCCTGAGTATGAAAAGTGAAACGAAAATCATTTTTGAGAAGAAAAAATTTTTGTATGGGAGGGCCCCTGCTAGAACATTTTTCCCAAGTGCGTCGATTTTGGGTCGCCGACACAAGCTCGGGTCAAAAAATTTTTTTTTTCTCGGTGACTCAAAACATCAATTTTAGACTCCCCTGAGTATGAAAAGTGAAACGAAAATCATTTTTGAGAAGAAAAAATTTTTGTATGGGAGGGCCCCTGCTAGAACATTTTTCCCAAGTGCGTCGATTTTGGGTCGCCGACACAAGCTCGGGTCAAAAAATTTTTTTTTTCTCGGTGACTCAAAACATCAATTTTAGACTCCCCTGAGTATGAAAAGTGAAACGAAAATCATTTTTGAGAAGAAAAAATTTTTGTATGGGAGGGCCCCTGCTAGAACATTTTTCCCAAGTGCGTCGATTTTGGGTCGCCGACACAAGCTCGGGTCAAAAAATTTTTTTTTTCTCGGTGACTCAAAACATCAATTTTAGACTCCCCTGAGTATGAAAAGTGAAACGAAAATCATTTTTGAGAAGAAAAAATTTTTGTATGGGAGGGCCCCTGGTAGAACATTTTTCCCAAGTGCGACCATTTTACCCGGTGAGTCAAAAAAAAATTTCTGTATGAGAGGGCCCCTGCTAGAACATTTTTCCCAAGTGCGTCGATTTTGGGTCGCCGACACAAGCTCGGGTCAAAAAAATTTTTTTTTCACGGTGACTCAAAACATCAATTTTAGACTCCCCTGAGTATGAAAAGTGAAACGAAAATCATTTTTGAGAAGAAAAAATTTTTGTATGGGAGGGCCCCTGCTAGAACATTTCTCCCAAGTGCGTCGATTTTGGGTCGCCGACACAAGCTCGGGTCAAAAAAATTTTTTTTTCACGGTGACTCAAAACATCAATTTTAGACTCCCCTGAGTATGAAAAGTGAAACGAAAATCATTTTTGAGATGAAAAAATTTTTGTATGGGAGGGCCCCTGCTAGAACATTTTTCCCAAGTGCGTCGATTTTTGGGTCGCCGACACAAGCTCGGGTCAAAAAAATTTTTTTTTCTCGGTGACTCAAAACATCAATTTTAGACTCCCCTGAGTATGAAAAGTGAAACGAAAATCATTTTTGAGAAGAAAAAATTTTTGTATGGGAGGGCCCCTGCTAGAACATTTTTCCCAAGTGCGTCGATTTTGGGTCGCCGACACAAGCTCGGGTCAAAAAATTTTTTTTTTCTCGGTGACTCAAAACATCAATTTTAGACTCCCCTGAGTATGAAAAGTGAAACGAAAATCATTTTTGAGAAGAAAAAATTTTTGTATGGGAGGGCCCCTGCTAGAACATTTTTCCCAAGTGCGTCGATTTTGGGTCGCCGACACAAGCTCGGGTCAAAAAATTTTTTTTTTCTCGGTGACTCAAAACATCAATTTTAGACTCCCCTGAGTATGAAAAGTGAAACGAAAATCATTTTTGAGAAGAAAAAATTTTTGTATGGGAGGGCCCCTGCTAGAACATATTTCCCAAGTGCGTCGATTTTGGGTCGCCGACACAAGCTCGGGTCAAAAAAATTTTTTTTTCTCGGTGACTCAAAACATCAATTTTAGACTCCCCTGAGTATGAAAAGTGAAACGAAAATCATTTTTGAGAAGAAAAAATTTTTGTATGGGAGGGCCCCTGCTAGAACATTTTTCCCAAGTGCGTCGATTTTGGGTCGCCGACACAAGCTCGGGTCAAAAAAATTTTTTTTTCACGGTGACTCAAAACATCAATTTTAGACTCCCCTGAGTATGAAAAGTGAAACGAAAATCATTTTTGAGAAGAAAAAATTTTTGTATGGGAGGGCCCCTGCTAGAACATATTTCCCAAGTGCGTCGATTTTGGGTCGCCGACACAAGCTCGGGTCAAAAAAATTTTTTTTTCTCGGTGACTCAAAACATCAATTTTAGACTCCCCTGAGTATGAAAAGTGAAACGAAAATCATTTTTGAGAAGAAAAAATTTTTGTATGGGAGGGCCCCTGCTAGAACATTTTTCCCAAGTGCGTCGATTTTGGGTCGCCGACACAAGCTCGGGTCAAAAAAATTTTTTTTTCACGGTGACTCAAAACATCAATTTTAGACTCCCCTGAGTATGAAAAGTGAAACGAAAATCATTTTTGAGAAGAAAAAATTTTTGTATGGGAGGGCCCCTGCTAGAACATATTTCCCAAGTGCGTCGATTTTGGGTCGCCGACACAAGCTCGGGTCAAAAAAATTTTTTTTTCTCGGTGACTCAAAACATCAATTTTAGACTCCCCTGAGTATGAAAAGTGAAACGAAAATCATTTTTGAGAAGAAAAAAATTTGTATGGGAGGGCCCCTGCTAGAACATTTTTCCCAAGTAAATTCGATTTTACCCGGTGAGTCAAAAAATTTTGAAAAAAATATTTTGCCAAAATCGTGTTCATTGCCTATTATAAGGGACCAGGTCAGCTCACACGCATTTTTGGAGACCATATGGAAAGTGCGTCTGGGATTGCGGAAATTAAGTTTAGAGTGTTAAATGATGGTTTCGCAATCCCGAAAGGCTCAAAATCCACCCTAAGGTTCCCCGGGTGAAATGTGGTTTCCAAGGTGTGAGCGCTATCGGTGATAGAGTTGGAATGTGATTTCCAGAGCGCAGGGCGACTGGGCTAGAGCGAAAATCATAGACAAGGGTAAGTATTGGACTGAACGACTCGAAGCAAACGAAAATCATAGACAAGGGTAATGGACTGAACGACTCGAAGCAAACGAAAATCACATACAAGAGTAATGGACTGAACGAATCGAAGCAAACGAAAACCGCAAACAAGGGTAATGGACTGAACGAATCGAAGCAAACGAAAACCACAGACAAGAGTAATGGAGTGAACGAATCGAAGCAAACGAAAACCAAAGACAAGAGTAATAGAGTGAACGAATCGAAGCAAACGAAAACCACAGACAAGAGTAATAGAGTGAACGAATCGAAGCAAACGAAAGTCATGGACAAGAGTACTGAAAATCGGACCAAACCTCTAGAAGCACACGAAAATCATGGACAAGAGTACTCAAAAACACGGACCAAACCTATGGAAGCACACGAA
>NW_026453548.1:630000-635000 GCF_943734755.1 Anopheles moucheti
GAGATGTCGATGGTGCTCATAACAAACATCGACTCCTTGGCGAGCGAGGACCAGCTGCGTCGGGCGGTGTTGACGGCTCTCGGCAAGGAGCATTCCGAGGCCACCTTCGACATGTGGGAGCGGCGAGACGGCACGAAGCGTGCTCGCGTTCGTCTGCCCCGGTCGGATGCGGAGCATCTGGCTGGGAAGCGCCTGCTCCTAGGACACACCTCCTGTTGGGTGTGGGAGGTCCCGAAAGCGTCGCTGGAGGAGAAGCGGTGCTTCCGATGTTTGGAGCGCGGCCACTTCGCCGGGCAGTGCTCGGGAGAGGACCGCAGCAAAGCATGTATCCGGTGTGGCGCGGAAGGCCACAAGGCAGCGAGCTGCACTGGCGAGGCTCGCTGTTTGAAGTGTGGCGGCCCGCACTCGATTGCCGCAGCTTCGTGCAAAGCTGCAGCCACACGATGATGATAGAAGTGCTCCAGATAAATATCGGTAAGAGCAGGAGCGCTCAGGATCTTGCGCTCCAGCGGATGAGGGAGGAGGGAGCAGACGTGATGCTCATCACGGAGCTCTATGCTGTGCCGGCCAACAATGGGAACTGGGCATCCGACGACGCACTGAAGGCCGCGATCGTCACCAGTGGCCAACGGTTTCCCATACAGCGGGTGAGGAGCGTGCAGCATCCGGGCATCGTAGCTGCCGAGGTGGCGGGCATCGTTGTCATCTGCTGCTATATTCCGCCATCGATCGGCCTCCCGGAGTTCGAGCAGCAGATGGACCGGCTGGAGGTACTTGCGCGAGGCCACCCTTGCGTGCTGATAGCTGGTGACTTCAACGCGTGGCATGGGGCCTGGGGGAGCGAGCGGGCCAACCTTAAGGGTGAGGCGCTCCTTCAGACGGTTACCAGCCTAGGATTGGAGGTCCTCAACCGCGGCACGGAGCCGACATTCCTGGGGAACGGTGTGGCTCGGCCCAGCAGAGTGGACGTCGCCTTCGCGAGTCCAACGCTCTGCCGATCGGATGGAGCAGCGGAGGACATCAGCTCCTGGCGGACGCTAGACCGCTACTCCTATAGCGACCACCGCTATATTCGGTTTGCGGTCGGGCAACAGCATCGTACAGGTCAGCGGCCCGGACGGGGCATTCATCAGCAGGAAGGTGTCGAAGTACGGGAGGCGGGTACTCGCTGGCGAACTCGCCAGTTTTGCCCCCGTACTTTCGAGCTGGCACTTGAGGCGACCCGTTTTGCCGATCGGGTGACCGATGCGGCAAGCCTGGGGATGGTGCTTACGGAGGCCTGCGACGCTACCATGGCGAGGATTGGGCAGTCGCAGCAGCAGAGGAGGAACTGCAACACATATTGGTGGACTCCGGATATCGAGGAGCTGACCGAGCGCTGCCGGTTGGCTCGGGAGCGACAGTTATTGGCCCTCGACGAGACGTCCGCCGAACTGGCTTCAGAGGAACATCAGGAGGCGCGTGCTGCCTTAAGGGTGGCAATTAAGGCCAGCAAGCAGCGCCAGTTCGATGAGTGGCTGCAGGCCCTGGCTGCAGATGAGACGGGACAGTGGTTCCGGCAAGTGCTTCTTCGGTTTCGGGGCAGCTGGACGGCGCGTGAACGCGATCCAGCGGTGTTGCAGCGGATCGTCGAGGAGCTGTTTCCGGAGCATCCCCCGGTCGAGTGGCCGGACGTCACGCCTTCGGAAGGGGACACTCCGGTCCGTCCGATCAGCTGCGCGGAGCTCCAGGCGATAGCGAGCGAGCTGCATCCGCGGAAGGCGCCTGGCCTTGATGGAGTACCGAACGCTGCGGTAACGGCTGCCATCCGGAAGTATCCGGAGCCATTCGCTGGTGTCTACCAGCGCTGCTTGGACACCGGCGAAATACCACGCGAATGGAAAAGGCAGAAGCTGGTGCTGTTGCCTAAGCCGGGTAAGCCGCCGGGCGAAGCCTCGTCCTGCCGCCCGATCTGCTTGATCGACAATCCGGCGAAGGTCTTCGAGAGGACTACGCTGGACAGACTCAACGAGCACCTGGAGGATCCGGAGGCACCTCGGCTGGCCGAGAACCAGTTCGGATTCCGGAAGCAGCGGAGCACCCTGCAGGCGATCCAGCTGGTGGTGGAAGCAGGCGAGCGCGCGATGTCCTACGGACGGACTAACAACCGGGATAAGCGCTGTCTGCTGGTTGTGGCGTTGGACGTCAGAAACGCCTTTAACACCGCCAGCTGGCAGGCGATAGCGATGGCCCTGCGTGAGAAGGAGGTTCCAGCGCAGCTGCAACTCCTGCTCCGCGACTATTTCACCGACAGGGAGCTGGTGTACGACACCCACGACGGCCCGGTGTCACGTCGGGTGACGGCAGGCGTTCCACAGGGGTCAATCCTTGGCCCGACTCTGTGGAACGTTATGTACGACGGCGTTCTGCGGATCCAGCTCCCTGAAGGGGCCACCATCGTCGGCTTTGCCGATGACATCGCCATCCTGGCCGAGGGCTGCACACCCGAGGAGTCGGCGACGGTCGCGGAGGCTGCGATCGACGCGGTGATGGGGTGGCTCGAGGCACGTCACCTTAGTCTCGCCCCCCACAAAACCGAGGTGGTTCTGATATCGAGTCTGCGTCGAGGACGTTTGGAAATTCCTGTGCGCGTCGGCGAAGTGGTCTGCACGTCAAAGCGATCGATACGCTACCTGGGGGTACAACTCCACGAGAAACTCTCGTGGAAACCGCACGTGGAAGCGGCCGCGGACAAGGCCCTCCGTGCGGTGGCGGTGGTTACCTCGGTGATGAGGAACCACAGCGGCCCCCAGGTGGCCAAGCGGCGGTTGCTGGCAGGAGTCGCTGAGTCGGTGATCCGGTACGCCTCGCCCATCTGGGCTAAGGCGACCGACATGCAGTGGTGCCGAAGACGACTGGCCCAGGTCCAGAAGCCACTGGCACGTGGGGTATCGAGTTCGTTCCGCTCGGTATCCTACGAGGTGTCAGTGGTGATGGCTGGTTTGGTGCCGTACTGGCTGGTCGTCAACGAGGACGCAAGGTGCCATAGCAGACTGCTGGTCGAGCCTGGCGCCAGCAGGAAGGAGGTACGAGCGGCGGAGCGAGCAGCCACGATGCTGCAATGGCAGGACGCCTGGGACCGTGCGGCGGCAACACCATCGGCCAGCCGCTACTTGACGTGGGCGCACGGGATGATTCCCGACCTGCACCGGTGGACGGGACGAAAGCACGGGAAGGTGGACTTCCACCTTTCGCAGGTGCTCTCCGGACACGGATTCTTCCGAGAGTACTTGCACGTCTGCGGCTTCGCGTCGTCTCCGGAGTGTCCACGGTGCGTGGGGTCGGTCGAGTCGGTGGCCCACGTCTTGTTCGAGTGTCCCGTGTTTGAGGAAATCCGTCACGAGCTGTTGGGCTGGGGGACACCCGAGTCGGTCCAGCTTAACAACATCGCAGAGAAGCTGCTGGAGAGTGCGGAGTGGTGGGACCGCATTCAGAAAGCAGCAAAGACCATCACCACAGTGCTTCAACAGCTGTGGCGCGATGAGGAAGCGCTCACCAATGGTCGAACGGAAGCGGCTTTCGCCGAGGACGAGGAAGTGGTCCTCGAAAGTGTGGCCGCACTCTTCGGTGAGGAGATGGACGACGTCATCATCGAAGACATCACGCGGCGCGTGAACGAGTCGCGAGCAGCGCGTCAGCGATCTGCCCGCAACCGACGGCTTCGCGGCAGAGCGGAGGATCGGGCGCGAGTGCGACTGGCTGCGGACGTCGCAGCAGCACTGGCCGCCCGAGATGACGAGGTACTGCGGACGGCAGTTGAGGCGGAGCGAGCGGGCCTAGCTCCTCCACCTATACCGAGGCGCAGCAGAGGGGGACCACCTTCTCCGGAGACGTTGAGAGTGCGCCACGAGCGGCGTCTATTCATGCAGCGCGCATGGCGAGCTCGGGTCCAGGCTGAGGGACCCTCGACGACGCGCCGCCGTCGGACCGCGCCTACGGAGGCGGATCGGATACGGTCGCGACGCAACAGACGGGAAAACGAAAGGCGCCGTCGTGCTTCGAATGCGGGCCGACGATTGACACCCGCGGAGGAGGCTGCCGCCAGCGAGGCGGAATGGTCAGATCGATAGATGTCGGGTTGACTTCTTGAGATCTCCGAGAGGGGAAAGAATGAGTGAGTCACGCGGACTAAGCAAGCGTACGCCTTTAATATGCGGTTAAGATACGATTCTATTTAATAAAGAAATAGGGAAAGGACATCCAAAAGGGTTCGTAAAGACGCATGACAAATCCCTGGCGGGCGACGTCGTGCGTCAAGAGCGTGGGTTTATGCTATTGTTTGTTAGAACATAATGTTTATGAACAATAAAACCTGCATTTGTTAAAAAAAAAAAAAAAACGAAGTGGAGCTTGCGGCTTAATTTGACTCAACACGGGAAAATTTACCAGGTCCGAACTTATCGAGGTAAGACAGATTGAGAGCTCTTTCTCAAATTTAAGGGTAGTGGTGCATGGCCGTTCTTAGTTCGTGGAATGATTTGTCTGGTTAATTCCGATAACGAACGCGACTCAAACAAGCTAACTAGAACGCTGTCAGCAGTGCACCTCCGGGCGCACCTGACGTCAAGGCCGGCGGCCCCTTCACGGGCGGTCGTCGGCCACGTTTGCCCTGCTTAGCGGGACAACTTGTGTTTAGCAAGGTGAGAATGAGCGATAACAGGTCCGTGATGCCCTTAGATGTTCTGGGCTGCACGCGTGCTACAATGTGAGCAGCAGCGTGTTCTCGCCAATTGGCGCCCCCATTCCGAGAGGAACGGGAAATCACCCAAATGCTCATTTAGTTGGGATTGGGGACCCCATGAACCTGGAATTTCTAGTAAGTGCTAGTCATTAGCTAGCGCTGATTACGTCCCTGCCCTTTGTACACACCGCCCGTCGCTACTACCGATGGATTATTTAGTGAGGTCTCTGGAGGCACACCTTCCGCGGTTCCTTCGTGAGCTGCAGCTGGCATGGCCGAA
>NW_026453548.1:642500-650000 GCF_943734755.1 Anopheles moucheti
CCAGTACAGCCGTGGCTGTTGATGCTGCTTCGGCCTGCCTACCCTCTCCATGGTGGTATCGCAAGCGAGGGTCAACGCTCCGACCAGCGCCTCAGACGTATCAGCTTCTGCGAAGCGACAGTCGACGAGGGCGGTCTTGTAGTCCTCGCTGCGGAAGAGGGAGGTCTTCCAGCGAATCCCGGCGTGCGACGCGATAGCCCCGCTCCCGTGCGTCTGCGATGGCTGATGCTGCTGCCGCTGTCCCTGCCGACCCGGCACACCGACGGAATACTCCACGTAACGATGGTCGCTGTGGGTGAAGGTGGAACTCACCCTCCAGGTCCCAGGCAAGGCGATCGAGGTGCTTGCGAACGAGACGTCCACGATGCTTTCGCGCGCAACCCCGTTGCCCATGAAGGTGGGTACGTTGCCGCGGTTGACAACATCGAGCTGCAGATGCTGCACCGTCCCCATGAGCGAGTGGCCCCTGGATGTTGTGCGGGGACATCCCCACTCCTGGCTCCACGCGTTGAAATCACCGGCAAGCACGATGTGCTGGTGACCAACCAACGCCATCTCCACCGCCTCGAGATAGGCGCCAAAGTCCGCTGGCCCGATGTTCGGCGAAACGTAACAGCTGGCAAAGGTGACACCTGCCACTGTGGCCACCACCAGCCCGGGATGGACGCTACCCCACAGGCGTTGGATGGGGTAAGCCCCGGTGGCGACCACTGCCACACTCTGCGCCTCATCCACCGCCCATCTGCCGTTATCCCGAGGCGGCTTGTACAGCTCGCAGGCAATGACGACGTCCACCCGCTGCTCCCGTGCCGTCTGTAGCATCAGGTCCTGCGCTACCCGGCTGCGCCCGAGGTTGACCTGCAGGACCTTTAGGCCCGGGTGCAGGACGGATGTCCTACCCGGTGAGGGCCCCTGCATACCGCACAGCAGACCGCTTCCGTGCATGTCCGAGCCAGGTGGCCCGGTTGGCCGCAACGAATGCAGTGCGTCGACCGGTCTGTCCCGCTCTTGCACTGATGCCGGAGGTGTCCGTGCTCCAGGCACCTGAAGCACCGCAGCTGTCCCCGAGTCGGTGGTGCCAATCGCGTCGCCAGGCACGAGGTGTGCAACACTCGCACTCGCTGCTGGTGCACCCGCTCCGCCGCCTTCACAGACATCCGCACGTACGCTGTCTGCGTGCCGTTCCACGCCTTTACCAGGTGCACGGCGGATTCGCTCACCGTCTCCGAGCTGGACTCCTTCACCGCCGTCGCCACATCCGTCGCCACCGCTAAAGGGTCCACCTCATCTAGGCGGACCTCCACCGTCTCCGTCACCAAACGGGTGGTGGCCGGAGCTGCTGCCTGCGCGCAAACCTGCTGCACGCGTTGCAGAATTTCCTCTGCGTTTGCACCATCCTGCAGGTCCATCACCAGCCGGTCCCGCGTTGTGCGTCGTCCAACGCCTAGTTTGGCCTGGTCTTCGGCCAACGACGGAGCACTACGGATCAGCTGGTAAACATCCGTCCATGACTGACCCTCGCCTGGGGCTACCTCGATGGCGTCCAGCTTTTTCTTCGCCAGCTGCTTGCGTGGCTCAGATTGCGGACGCGGCATGACCTGCTGCTGCACCACGGACCGCTGTGGCAGAGGCCGTTGCGGCTGTTGTCGTTGCTGCGGTTGCTGCCGCTGCTGTTGCTGCTGCCGTTGCGGAAGCTGTGGCCACTGTTGCTGCCGCTGTTGCTCAGCCGTCTGCTGACGTGGCGGCTTACGACGCACCACCTCAACCCAGGAGCCGCCATCCGTCGTCTGAGGTGGCTTGCTCGTAGCCACCACCGCGTCCTGCTGATATCCACGCTGCTGCGTGCTCTGCTGCGTAGCCCGCTCCAGCTGCTGCTGCACAGTAGTTGGCTGCTGGTTCTGCCCGACGGTCTGTGCCACCAGCGCCGTCAACAACTCCCGCTCCTTCCGGAGCTCCTCGCGCAGCTGCTGATTGTCAGCAACCAGCCGCTCCTCCCGCTGCCGAGCCTCCAGACGCGCCTCGCGGAGGTCTTGCCGAGCCTGCTCAGCTGCCGCCTCCATCTGAACTCGCAGGAGCGTTACCTGCTCCTCCAGCTTTTTGACGACCGCAAGCAACATCTCGCTGTCGAGTTTCGCCTCGCTAATGATGCGTCGCACCTCGCTCGACGGAGAACCTCCAGTGCCAGTCACCAACCTGGCCGCATACTTGCTGGAGCTCGTGGCTCCACTAACAGCCACACCCTCCATCACCGGCGTTAGCGGGACAGTGAGCCGCTTGCCCGCGCTCATGGCCGATCTGCTCCTGGTGGTGGCTGCGCTCGGTTCGTCAACCGAGAGTGTTCGCGCCCTTAAGCCCCTGTCCATGGCCCTGTGAAGGCCAGCCTATCAAGGTTTTTATTTATTGTTATATTTGCTCTAAAACCAAAAATAAATATTAGTTTCGGAAAACAAATATTTAAAACCAATAAATATTTTGCCCGGGTTCGCCTCCTTATCCAGCGTTGAGATCACCGCCTGTCGGTATGCAACCCGCATACACCGACCCGGGTTGCCCGCTGGTACCGACGTTGAAATCTCCCAAGCGCACGGGTTGTTGTCGCCGCTACCGCTGAATCCGCTATCGTCCACCAGGTGACGCCACTGATGAAGTCTCCCGTTAGTTCCGATAGATGGCGCTGCCCCGTGTCTCGGCTAAGGCGAAAGCTCGGAGCCGAAAGCTTTGCCAATGACGCCGATGACGTCAGCACAAACGTCAACACGTCAACACGTACACACGCGACGATCCACCTGACGCCGCTCTGCCGCTGTTTTTCACGCACTTTTTTCTCAGTTTTGTGGCGTTTTCCACACTGCCACCGTCCGGAAAATTGTTCTTCGGCGTCGCCACTACGTAATAAACGTGCCACTTGATGTTTTTGTCGTCCCTTTCGCGAATAAATAGCACTTGTTTGTTCCCATACAAAATGTATGGGAGAGATTTATATCGCTTTTATCAGGCGAGCATCGTCCTGTTTTGTTATTTTTCCACCATTAAAAGGTAAAAGGCACTAAAACTCAATGTTTATAACACTTTTTAGCCCTTTTTTCGCAATTTTACACCCTGAATTTCGTATTTTAACACGAGCGACACAGAGGCACGTCCTAACACCGTGAATGACAGCTACGCACACACAGGGATAACTGGCTTGTGGCCGCCAAGCGTTCATAGCGACGTGGCTTTTTGATCCTTCGATGTCGGCTCTTCCTATCATTGTGAAGCAAAATTCACCAAGCGTAGGATTGTTCACCCTTTCAAGGGAACGTGAGCTGGGTTTAGACCGTCGTGAGACAGGTTAGTTTTACCCTACTGGTGTGTGCTGTTTGCCGCTATCTTAACGGAATTCCTGTGCAGTACGAGAGGAACCACAGGTACGGACCACTGGCTCAATACTAGTTCGACCGGACTTTGGTATGACGCTACGTCCGCTGGATTATGCCTGAACGCCTCTAAGGTCGTATCCAATCCGAGCTGATAGCGCTTCTCAAACCCATTAGGTGATCGGAAGCTAGCGGGCTTAACAACCCTCCGAGATCCGTCGGTGCTGCCCCGCGCACACTGACGTCTCATCCCCGCTATAGCACTAGACTGAGCCGCAACGGGCGGGAGCACGCTGCACGTGGAAGTACCTTACCACAGGGAACCCTGGTGGCTGTGTTTCCGTCGACCGTGGATACAACTAGTTTCGACACCTTCGACCGCCCGCAAACGACGGGACTACAGGCTGGGAGCTGCGAGTTGTAGAGATGCGTTCGCATCGATCCTCTCAGGCGACCCATGCTTGCTGGTGCTCGCGTTCACTTTGGGAATGGAGTGTTCGCGAGAGTGATTGTTGTGTTGTGTGTGTACAGTTGGTGCTTGCGTGCACTCCCATAGTGGAGTGTTCGCGAGCTTAAAACGCTAAGTCCCGATTAATACTCTCCTCGCAACATTATGTGCGTGGCTCCACGCCAAGTGGGATTAGCGGTGCGAAACGCGATTGGTAAAGTCGATGGTGATGTGCGTACCAACAGGCGATTTGTTAAGTCAAATGCGAACTGTGGTGCAACAGGCAATGTGTGTTTATTATCAGGTGTTGTTGGAAGTCAATACGATTTGACTTTCAAAAATTTTTCTAAGTCCCGATTTTTTTTCTCGTCGAGTAACTACAATGCACTATTTCTATCGCAGCGGACTTGCGGTTCATGGCCTAAATGATCGCGAACGAACACGTATTCGCAAAAAAATTTTTGTATGAAAAAGTCACCACTCGGGTACCTCCATACAAAAGTACCAAGTTCGGGTCGAGTGGTCGATGGACGTCGAAGGTGAAAATTTTTCATCATCGAAAATTTTTTCCAAAGTTGAAGCAAATGGGCCCTAGAGTATGAAAAGTGAAACCACGGATCGATTTGAGAAATAAAAATTTTTTGTATGGGAGGGCCCCTGCTAGAACATTTTTCCCAAGTGCGACCATTTTACCCAGTGAGTCAAAAAAAAATTTTTTTCACGGTGACTCAAAACTTCAATATTAGACTCCCCTGAGTATGAAAAGTGAAACGAAAATCATTTTTGAGAAGAAAAAATTTTTGTATGGGAGGGCCCCTGCTAGAACATTTTTACCAAGTGCGACCATTTTACCCGGTGAGTCAAAAAAAAATTTTTGTATGGGAGGGCCCCTGCTAGAACATTTTTCCCAAGTGCGTCGATTTTTGGGTCGCCGACACAAGCTCGGGTCAAAAAAATTTTTTTTTCTCGGTGACTCAAAACATCAATTTTAGACTCCCCTGAGTATGAAAAGTGAAACGAAAATCATTTTTGAGAAGAAAAAATTTTTGTATGGGAGGGCCCCTGCTAGAACATTTTTCCCAAGTGCGTCGATTTTTGGGTCGCCGACACAAGCTCGGGTCAAAAAAATTTTTTTTTCTCGGTGACTCAAAACATCAATTTTAGACTCCCCTGAGTATGAAAAGTGAAACGAGAATCATTTTTGAGAAGAAAAAATTTTTGTATGGGAGGGCCCCTGCTAGAACATTTTTCCCAAGTGCGTCGATTTTGGGTCGCCGACACAAGCTCGGGTCAAAAAAAATTTTTTTTCACGGTGACTCAAAACATCAATTTTAGACTCCCCTGAGTATGAAAAGTGAAACGAAAATCATTTTTGAGAAGAAAAAATTTTTGTATGGGAGGGCCCCTGCTAGAACATTTTTCCCAAGTGCGTCGATTTTGGGTCGCCGACACAAGCTCGGGTCAAAAAAATTATTTTTTCACGGTGACTCAAAACATCAATTTTAGACTCCCCTGAGTATGAAAAGTGAAACGAAAATCATTTTTGAGAAGAAAAAATTTTTGTATGGGAGGGCCCCTGCTAGAACATATTTCCCAAGTGCGTCGATTTTGGGTCGCCGACACAAGCTCGGGTCAAAAAAATTTTTTTTTCACGGTGACTCAAAACATCAATTTTAGACTCCCCTGAGTATGAAAAGTGAAACGAAAATCATTTTTGAGAAGAAAAAATTTTTGTATGGGAGGGCCCCTGCTAGAACATTTTTCCCAAGTGCGTCGATTTTGGGTCGCCGACACAAGCTCGGGTCAAAAAAATTTTTTTTTCACGGTGACTCAAAACATCAATTTTAGACTCCCCTGAGTATGAAAAGTGAAACGAAAATCATTTTTGAGAAGAAAAAATTTTTGTATGGGAGGGCCCCTGCTAGAACATTTTTCCCAAGTGCGTCGATTTTGGGTCGCCGACACAAGCTCGGGTCAAAAAAATTTTTTTTTCACGGTGACTCAAAACATCAATTTTAGACTCCCCTGAGTATGAAAAGTGAAACGAAAATCATTTTTGAGAAGAAAAAATTTTTGTATGGGAGGGCCCCTGCTAGAACATATTTCCCAAGTGCGTCGATTTTGGGTCGCCGACACAAGCTTGGGTCAAAAAAATTTTTTTTTCACGGTGACTCAAAACATCAATTTTAGACTCCCCTGAGTATGAAAAGTGAAACGAAAATCATTTTTGAGAAGAAAAAATTTTTGTATGGGAGGGCCCCTGCTAGAACATTTTTCCCAAGTGAGTCGATTTTTGGGTCGCGACACAAGCTCGGGTCAAAAAAAAATTTTTTTTCATGGTGACTCAAAACATCAATTTTAGACTCCCCTGAGTATGAAAAGTGAAACGAAAATCATTTTTGAGAAGAAAAAATTTTTGTATGGGAGGGCCCCTGCTAGAACATATTTCCCAAGTGCGTCGATTTTGGGTCGCCGACACAAGCTCGGGTCAAAAAAATTTTTTTTTCACGGTGACTCAAAACATCAATTTTAGACTCCCCTGAGTATGAAAAGTGAAACGAAAATCATTTTTGAGAAGAAAAAATTTTTGTATGGGAGGGCCCCTGCTAGAACATTTTTCCCAAGTGAGTCGATTTTTGGGTCGCGACACAAGCTCGGGTCAAAAAAAAATTTTTTTTTCATGGTGACTCAAAACATCAATTTTAGACTCCCCTGAGTATGAAAAGTGAAACGAAAATCATTTTTGAGAAGAAAAAAATTTGTATGGGAGGGCCCCTGCTAGAACATTTTTCCCAAGTAAATTCGATTTTACCCGGTGAGTCAAAAAATTTTGAAAAAAATATTTTGCCAAAATCGTGTTCATTGCCTATTATAAGGGACCAGGTCAGCTCACACGCATTTTTGGAGACCATATGGAAAGTGCGTCTGGGATTGCGGAAATTAAGTTTAGAGTGTTAAATGATGGTTTCGCAATCCCGAAAGGCTCAAAATCCACCCTAAGGTCCCCTGGGTGAAATGTGGTTTCCAAGGTGTGAGCGCTATCGGTGATAGAGTTGGAATGTGATTTCCAGAGCGCAGGGCGACTGGGCTTAGAGCGAAAATCATAGACAAGGGTAAGTATTGGACTGAACGACTCGAAGCAAACGAAAATCATAGACAAGGGTAATGGACTGAACGACTCAAAGCAAACGAAAACCACACACAAGAGTAATGGACTGAACGAATCGAAGCAAACGAAAACCACACACAAGAGTAATGGACTGAACGAATCGAAGCAAACGAAAATCACATACAAGAGTAATGGACTGAACGAATCGAAGCAAACGAAAAACCACAGACAAGAGTAATGGAGTGAACGAATCGAAGCAAACGAAAACCAAAGACAAGAGTAATAGAGTGAACGAATCGAAGCAAACGAAAACCATGAACACAGGGATAACTGAGAACGAACCTACCTATCAGAGCATGTGAAAGCATGGACAAGAGTACTGAAAATCGGACCAAACCTCTAGAAGCACACGAAAATCATGGACAAGAGTACTCAAAAACACGGACCAAACCTATGGAAGCACACGAAAACCATGAACACAGGGATAACTGAGAACGAACCTACCTATCAGAGCATGTGAAAGCATGGACAAGAGTACTGAAAATCGGACCAAACCTCTAGAAGCACACGAAAATCATGGACAAGAG
>NW_026453548.1:655000-660000 GCF_943734755.1 Anopheles moucheti
CATGCTGACCAAGCTGGCGGAAGGGAAGACCACAGCCACGAGTGGTGCTGCTCGTGCAAGTAGTGCCGGCACGGTCCCAGCAGCAGCGACGGTAGTGCAGACGGAGCGGCTGATTGAGCGATTGGAGGACCAATTGGCCCTCCTTAGAGTCCAGCTAGCGGAGCAAGCGGAGCAGTTCCGCAAGGATTTAGCGGCGCTGCAGGAGTGCCATCGGCAGGAGGTGCTCTATTTGCGGGAGGAGAACCGCAAGGAGCGGGAGATGGTCTCTGGGCTACTGGCGCAGTTAGTAACTGCCCAGTCGCAGCAACAACAGCAGCAGCAGCAGCAGCAGCAGCAACAGCTGCCACAACTACGAGCGGGTGCGGCGACGGCTACGGTGGTGCCGTCTCCGGACCAGGAAGGCGGCTCCTGGGCCGAGGTGGTGCGCCGTAAGCCGCCACGCCAACAGTCGGCTCAGCAGCAACAGCAGCAGTGGCCGCAGCAACGTCCGCAGCAACAGCAGCATCGTCCGCAGCAGACGAACGGACAGCGCGTGGCCGGACAGAACCAGCAACAGTGGCAGTTGAAGGGCCAGCTGTTGCACAAGCAGAGCCAGCAGCAGCCACGTAATATGCCAGCAGTGGCAAAGAAGTCACGCAAGCGGCCTGACTCAATAGAGGTGACGCCAGCGGAGGGTGTCAGCTACCTGGATATGTACAAGGTCATCCGTACAAGCGCCCAGCTCGACGGCCTACAGGACAAAATTGGCGTCGGAAAGCGGACGCCGAAGGACACTTTGCGGCTTCCGCTCAGCCGGGACGTCGATAGCGCGGAACTATGCCAACGCATCCGCGTGGCCATCGGGGACAAGGGAGCGGCGATCGTCCGCACTGAGATGGCCCAGGTCCTGGTCACTAACATAGACTCCCTGGCGAATGAGGACCAGCTGCGTCAGGCAATGCTGACGGCGCTGGGGAAGGAGCACGTTGAGGCCGCCATCGATATGTGGGCGCGACGGGATGGCACGAACCGTGCCCGCGTCACCATGCCACGGTCGGACGCGGAGCATCTGGCCGGGAAGCGCCTGCTCCTAGGTTACACCTCGTGCTGGGTGTGGGAGGTCCCGAAAGCGTCGCTGGCGGAGAAGCGGTGCTTCCGGTGCCTGGAGCGTGGCCACTTCGCCGGGCAGTGCTCGGGCGAGGACCGCAGCAAGATATGCATCCGGTGTGGCGCGGAAGGCCACAAGGCGGTTACTTGTATCGGCCAAGTCCGATGTCTAAAGTGTGGTGGCCCGCACCCGATTGCCTCCGCCCTGTGCAAAAATACGGACCGACGATGATTGAGGTGCTCCAAATCAACATCGGCAAGAGCAGGAGCGCCCAAGATCTTGCGCTCCAGCGTATGAGGGAGGAAGGAGCAGACGTTATGCTCGTGACGGAGCTATACGCAGTGCCGGCCAACAACGGCAATTGGGCGTCTGATGAGCAACTTAAGGCCGCGATTGTCACCAGCGGCCAACGGTTCCCCATCCAGCGGGTGAGGAGTGTACAGCATCCAGGCATAGTGGCAGCAGATGTAGCAGGTATAGTCTTTATCTGCTGCTACATTCCGCCATCTGTCGGGCTCCCGGACTTCGAGCGGCAGATGGACCGGCTGGAGGTTCTGGCGAGAGGTCACCCCCACGTCGTCCTGGCCGGTGACTTCAACGCGTGGCACGGGGCCTGGGGGAGCGAGCGTGCCAACCTCAAGGGTGAGGCGCTCCTCCAGACGGCAACGAGCATCGGGTTGGAGGTGCTCAACCGCGGAACGGAGCCGACTTTCCTGGGAAACGGTGTGGCCCGGCCCAGCAGGGTGGACGTCGCCTTCGCGAGTCCAACGCTCTGCCGATCGGATGGAGCAGCGGAGGACATCAGCTCCTGGCGGACGCTAGACCGCTACTCCTATAGCGACCACCGCTATATCCGGTTTGCGGTCGGGCAACAGCCTCGTGCTGGCCAGCGGCCCGGACGGGGCATCCAGCGGCTGGAAGGCGTCGGAGTACGGGAGGCGGGTGTTCGCTGGCGAACTCGCCAGTTTTGCCCCCGTACTTTCGAAATGGCACTCGAGGCGACCCGTTTTGCCGATCGGGTGACCGATGCGGCAAGCCTGGGGATGGTGCTCGCAGAGGCCTGCGATGCCACCATGGCAAGGATCGGCCACTCTCAGCAGAGAAAGAGCGCGAATGTGTACTGGTGGACTCCGGCCATTGAGGAGCTGACCGAGCGCTGCCGGTTGGCCCGGGAAAGGCAGAGCACGGCCTTGGACGAGACATCTGTCGAGTTGGCATCGCAGGAGCACCAGGAGGCGCGTGCTGCCTTAAGGACGGCAATTAAGGCCAGCAAGCAGCGCCAGTTCGATGAGTGGCTGCAGGCCCTAGCCGCGGACGAGACGGGACAGTGGTTCCGGCAGGTCCTTCTGCGGTTTCGGGGCAGCTGGACGGCGCGTGAACGCGATCCAGCGGTGTTGCAGCGGATCGTCGAGGAGCTGTTTCCGGAGCATCCCCCGGTCGAGTGGCCGGACGTCGCGCCTTCGGAAGGGGACACTCCGGTCCGTCCGATCAGCTGCGCGGAGCTCCAGGCGATAGCGAGCGAGCTGCATCCGCGGAAAGCGCCTGGCCTGGATGGAGTGCCAAATGCTGCGGTGACGGTTGCCATCCGCAAGCATCCAGAGTCCTTCGTCGGGGTCTTCCAGAGCTGCCTGGACACGGGCGTCATTCCACGCGAGTGGAAGAGGCAAAAGCTGGTGCTGTTGCCTAAACCAGGTAAGCCACCGGGCGAAGCGTCGTCTTGTCGCCCGATCTGCCTGATAGACAACCCAGCGAAGGTGTTCGAGCGGACGGCACTCGACAGGCTTAATGAGCACCTCGAGGATCCGGAGTCGCCTCAGCTAGCGGAGAACCAGTTCGGATTCCGGAGACAGCGAAGCACCCTGCAGGCGATCCAGCTGGTGGTGGAGGCAGGCGAGCGCGCGATGTCCTTCGGCAGGACGAACCAGCGGGACAGGCGCTGCCTGCTGGTTGTGGCGTTGGATGTTAAGAACGCCTTCAACACTGCCAGCTGGCAGGCGATAGCGATGGCCCTGCGCGAGAAAGGGGTCCCAGCGCAGCTGCAACTCCTTCTCCGCGACTACTTTACCGACAGGGAGCTGGTGTACGACACCCATGACGGCCCGGTGTCACGTCGGGTAACGGCAGGCGTTCCACAGGGGTCAATCCTTGGCCCGACTCTGTGGAACGTCATGTACGACGGCGTTCTGCGAATCCAGCTCCCTGAAGGGGCCACCATCGTCGGTTTTGCTGACGACATCGCCATCCTGGCCGAGGGCCGCACACCGGAGGAGTCGGCGACGGTTGCCGAGACAGCGATTGAGGCGGTGATGGGGTGGCTTGAGGCACGTCATCTCAGTCTCGCCCCCCACAAGACCGAGGCGGTGCTCATTTCGAGTCTGAGACGAGGACGACTGGAGGTTCCGGTACGCGTCGGTGAAGTGACCTGCACCACTGGGAGATCGATGCGCTATCTGGGGGTCCAGCTTCATGAGAAGCTATCGTGGAAACCGCACGTGGAAGCGGCCGCGGACAAGGCCCTCCGTGCGGTGGCGGCTGTCACCTCGGTGATGCGAAACCACAGCGGCCCGCAGGTGGCCAAGCGGCGATTGCTGGCAGGAGTTGCGGAGTCTGTCATTCGGTACGCCTCGCCCATCTGGGCTAAGGCGACCGATATGCAGTGGTGCCGCAGACGACTGGCCCAGGTGCAGAAGCCGCTGGCACGCGGGGTGTCGAGCTCGTTTCGCTCGGTGTCCTATGAGGTGTCGGTGGTGATGGCCGGTCTTGTACCCTACCGTCTAATTATCCAAGAGGACGCAAGGTGCCACAGCAGGCTGTCGGCTGAACCTGGCATCAGCAGGAAGGAGGCTCGAGCAATGGAGCGAGCGGCCACGATGATAGAGTGGCAGAACGCGTGGGACCGTGCGGCGGCAACACCATCGGCCAGCCGCTATCAGACGTGGGCACACAGCCTGATTCCCGACCTGCACCGGTGGACGGGACGTAAGCACGGGAAGGTGGACTTCCACCTTTCGCAGGTGCTCTCCGGACATGGATTTTTCCGAGAGTACCTGCATGTCTGCGGCTTCGCTTCGTCCCCGGAGTGTCCACGGTGCGTAGGGTCGGTGGAGTCGGTGGCCCACGTCTTGTTCGAGTGCCCCGTGTTCGAGGAGATCCGACGTGAGCTGTTGGGCTGGGGGACATCCGAATCGGTCCAGCTCAGCAACATGGCCGAGAAGCTGCTGGAGAGTGCGGAGTGGTGGGACCGCATTCAAAGGGCAGCGAAAAACATCACCACCGTGCTGCAACAGCTGTGGCGCGATGAGGAGGCCCTCGCCAGCGGTCGAGCGGAAGCGGCTTTCGCCGAGGACGAGGAAGTGGTCCTCGAAAGTGTGGCCGCACTCTTCGGCGAGGAAGTGGAAGACGTCTTCGTAGAAGACATCACGAGACGGGTAAATGAAACGCGAGCAGCGCGTCAACGGTCTGCCCGCAACAGACGGCTTCGCGGCAGGGCGGAGGATCGGGCGCGTGTGCGACTGGCTGCGGACGTCGCAGCAGCACTGGCCGCTCGGGATGACGAGGTACTGCGGGCGGCAGTAGAGGCGGAGCGAGCAGGCCTAGCTCCTCCTCCAATTCCCCGAAGAAGTAGGGGAGAACCACCTTCCCCTGAGACGATCAGAGTTCGCCATGAGAGGCGACTGTTTATGCAGCGAATGTGGAGAGCGCGGGTCCAACGGGAGGGCCCTTCGACAACGCGCCGTCGTCGGTCCATTCCGACGGAGGCGGATCTAATCCGGTCTCGGCGGAATAGACGAGAGAATGAAAGAAGACGTCGAGCTGCAGGTCGGCGATGGACAGCTGCGGAGGAGGCTTCCGCCAGCGAGGCGGAATGGTCCGATCGCTAGATTGCGAGCTAGCTTGAGAGCCTAAAGTGTTA
>NW_026453548.1:667500-677500 GCF_943734755.1 Anopheles moucheti
TCCAGCTCGCCGTGTTAAAGGCGTTCTGGACGTCCAGTGCTGCCACCACCAGACACCGAGGATCGCGTCCATTGGTCCGATGGAATGAGCGCGCGAACTCGCCCCGCTCGACGACCCGCTGGATGGCCTGGACCGTCGATCTCCCACGACGAAAGCCGTATTGCTCCGGCGACAGTTGAGGGGCACTGCTGTCCTCCAAATGATCATTGAGGCGGTCCAAGACACACCTCTCAAACATTTTCGGGACTGCTCCCTCAAGGAGCAGCGGACGACTCGCCGCAGGATCGCCCGGTGGCTTGCCCGGCTTGGGCACCAGGACTAGCCGCGCCTCCTTCCATTCCTTCGGGAACTCGCCTCGCTCCAACAAATCATTGAACACCCGGGCGAACGTCGCCGGGTGCTCTCTGATTGCGGCCTTTACCGCGACGTTCGGGATCCCGTCCAGACCCGGAGCCTTTGTCAGAGCCATCCTGTCGGCCATCGCCAGGATCTCCGCTTCAGTGACGGGTCGTAGGGCCTCCTCGTCGTCGGTCCGCTCGATGACTGGCCACTCGAAGGCAGGATGGGCCGGGAAGAGCGCGTCGACGATTGGCTCCAAAACCGCTCGGTCGGTCTCCTGCGGGGTGCGGCCACGCAGCTTGGCCATCACCACCTGGTACCCGAGACCAAACACGTCGCTGTCGACTGCGTCGATCAGCTCTTGAAGCTTCCCGCTCCGGCTCTCCTGGATCGCTCGCTGCAGCTGTCGTCGCAGGTCTTGAAGGCGAGCGGTCTCCACGTCGCGGTCCGCCGACCCTGTGGCAGCACTAAGCCTCTCCTCGGCAAGCTCGCACTCCCGACGCATGTCGCCCAGCTCCGGAGTCCACCAGTACAGCCGTGGCTGTTGATGCTGCTTCGGCCTGCCTACCCTCTCCATGGTGGTATCGCAAGCGAGGGTCAACGCTCCGACCAGCGCCTCAGACGTATCAGCTTCTGCGAAGCGACAGTCGACGAGGGCGGTCTTGTAGTCCTCGCTGCGGAAGAGGGAGGTCTTCCAGCGAATCCCGGCGTGCGACGCGATAGCCCCGCTCCCGTGCGTCTGCGATGGCTGATGCTGCTGCCGCTGTCCCTGCCGACCCGGCACACCGACGGAATACTCCACGTAACGATGGTCGCTGTGGGTGAAGGTGGAACTCACCCTCCAGGTCCCAGGCAAGGCGATCGAGGTGCTTGCGAACGAGACGTCCACGATGCTTTCGCGCGCAACCCCGTTGCCCATGAAGGTGGGTACGTTGCCGCGGTTGACAACATCGAGCTGCAGATGCTGCACCGTCCCCATGAGCGAGTGGCCCCTGGATGTTGTGCGGGGACATCCCCACTCCTGGCTCCACGCGTTGAAATCACCGGCAAGCACGATGTGCTGGTGACCAACCAACGCCATCTCCACCGCCTCGAGATAGGCGCCAAAGTCCGCTGGCCCGATGTTCGGCGAAACGTAACAGCTGGCAAAGGTGACACCTGCCACTGTGGCCACCACCAGCCCGGGATGGACGCTACCCCACAGGCGTTGGATGGGGTAAGCCCCGGTGGCGACCACTGCCACACTCTGCGCCTCATCCACCGCCCATCTGCCGTTATCCCGAGGCGGCTTGTACAGCTCGCAGGCAATGACGACGTCCACCCGCTGCTCCCGTGCCGTCTGTAGCATCAGGTCCTGCGCTACCCGGCTGCGCCCGAGGTTGACCTGCAGGACCTTTAGGCCCGGGTGCAGGACGGATGTCCTACCCGGTGAGGGCCCCTGCATACCGCACAGCAGACCGCTTCCGTGCATGTCCGAGCCAGGTGGCCCGGTTGGCCGCAACGAATGCAGTGCGTCGACCGGTCTGTCCCGCTCTTGCACTGATGCCGGAGGTGTCCGTGCTCCAGGCACCTGAAGCACCGCAGCTGTCCCCGAGTCGGTGGTGCCAATCGCGTCGCCAGGCACGAGGTGTGCAACACTCGCACTCGCTGCTGGTGCACCCGCTCCGCCGCCTTCACAGACATCCGCACGTACGCTGTCTGCGTGCCGTTCCACGCCTTTACCAGGTGCACGGCGGATTCGCTCACCGTCTCCGAGCTGGACTCCTTCACCGCCGTCGCCACATCCGTCGCCACCGCTAAAGGGTCCACCTCATCTAGGCGGACCTCCACCGTCTCCGTCACCAAACGGGTGGTGGCCGGAGCTGCTGCCTGCGCGCAAACCTGCTGCACGCGTTGCAGAATTTCCTCTGCGTTTGCACCATCCTGCAGGTCCATCACCAGCCGGTCCCGCGTTGTGCGTCGTCCAACGCCTAGTTTGGCCTGGTCTTCGGCCAACGACGGAGCACTACGGATCAGCTGGTAAACATCCGTCCATGACTGACCCTCGCCTGGGGCTACCTCGATGGCGTCCAGCTTTTTCTTCGCCAGCTGCTTGCGTGGCTCAGATTGCGGACGCGGCATGACCTGCTGCTGCACCACGGACCGCTGTGGCAGAGGCCGTTGCGGCTGTTGTCGTTGCTGCGGTTGCTGCCGCTGCTGTTGCTGCTGCCGTTGCGGAAGCTGTGGCCACTGTTGCTGCCGCTGTTGCTCAGCCGTCTGCTGACGTGGCGGCTTACGACGCACCACCTCAACCCAGGAGCCGCCATCCGTCGTCTGAGGTGGCTTGCTCGTAGCCACCACCGCGTCCTGCTGATATCCACGCTGCTGCGTGCTCTGCTGCGTAGCCCGCTCCAGCTGCTGCTGCACAGTAGTTGGCTGCTGGTTCTGCCCGACGGTCTGTGCCACCAGCGCCGTCAACAACTCCCGCTCCTTCCGGAGCTCCTCGCGCAGCTGCTGATTGTCAGCAACCAGCCGCTCCTCCCGCTGCCGAGCCTCCAGACGCGCCTCGCGGAGGTCTTGCCGAGCCTGCTCAGCTGCCGCCTCCATCTGAACTCGCAGGAGCGTTACCTGCTCCTCCAGCTTTTTGACGACCGCAAGCAACATCTCGCTGTCGAGTTTCGCCTCGCTAATGATGCGTCGCACCTCGCTCGACGGAGAACCTCCAGTGCCAGTCACCAACCTGGCCGCATACTTGCTGGAGCTCGTGGCTCCACTAACAGCCACACCCTCCATCACCGGCGTTAGCGGGACAGTGAGCCGCTTGCCCGCGCTCATGGCCGATCTGCTCCTGGTGGTGGCTGCGCTCGGTTCGTCAACCGAGAGTGTTCGCGCCCTTAAGCCCCTGTCCATGGCCCTGTGAAGGCCAGCCTATCAAGGTTTTTATTTATTGTTATATTTGCTCTAAAACCAAAAATAAATATTAGTTTCGGAAAACAAATATTTAAAACCAATAAATATTTTGCCCGGGTTCGCCTCCTTATCCAGCGTTGAGATCACCGCCTGTCGGTATGCAACCCGCATACACCGACCCGGGTTGCCCGCTGGTACCGACGTTGAAATCTCCCAAGCGCACGGGTTGTTGTCGCCGCTACCGCTGAATCCGCTATCGTCCACCAGGTGACGCCACTGATGAAGTCTCCCGTTAGTTCCGATAGATGGCGCTGCCCCGTGTCTCGGCTAAGGCGAAAGCTCGGAGCCGAAAGCTTTGCCAATGACGCCGATGACGTCAGCACAAACGTCAACACGTCAACACGTACACACGCGACGATCCACCTGACGCCGCTCTGCCGCTGTTTTTCACGCACTTTTTTCTCAGTTTTGTGGCGTTTTCCACACTGCCACCGTCCGGAAAATTGTTCTTCGGCGTCGCCACTACGTAATAAACGTGCCACTTGATGTTTTTGTCGTCCCTTTCGCGAATAAATAGCACTTGTTTGTTCCCATACAAAATGTATGGGAGAGATTTATATCGCTTTTATCAGGCGAGCATCGTCCTGTTTTGTTATTTTTCCACCATTAAAAGGTAAAAGGCACTAAAACTCAATGTTTATAACACTTTTTAGCCCTTTTTTCGCAATTTTACACCCTGAATTTCGTATTTTAACACGAGCGACACAGAGGCACGTCCTAACACCGTGAATGACAGCTACGCACACACAGGGATAACTGGCTTGTGGCCGCCAAGCGTTCATAGCGACGTGGCTTTTTGATCCTTCGATGTCGGCTCTTCCTATCATTGTGAAGCAAAATTCACCAAGCGTAGGATTGTTCACCCTTTCAAGGGAACGTGAGCTGGGTTTAGACCGTCGTGAGACAGGTTAGTTTTACCCTACTGGTGTGTGCTGTTTGCCGCTATCTTAACGGAATTCCTGTGCAGTACGAGAGGAACCACAGGTACGGACCACTGGCTCAATACTAGTTCGACCGGACTTTGGTATGACGCTACGTCCGCTGGATTATGCCTGAACGCCTCTAAGGTCGTATCCAATCCGAGCTGATAGCGCTTCTCAAACCCATTAGGTGATCGGAAGCTAGCGGGCTTAACAACCCTCCGAGATCCGTCGGTGCTGCCCCGCGCACACTGACGTCTCATCCCCGCTATAGCACTAGACTGAGCCGCAACGGGCGGGAGCACGCTGCACGTGGAAGTACCTTACCACAGGGAACCCTGGTGGCTGTGTTTCCGTCGACCGTGGATACAACTAGTTTCGACACCTTCGACCGCCCGCAAACGACGGGACTACAGGCTGGGAGCTGCGAGTTGTAGAGATGCGTTCGCATCGATCCTCTCAGGCGACCCATGCTTGCTGGTGCTCGCGTTCACTTTGGGAATGGAGTGTTCGCGAGAGTGATTGTTGTGTTGTGTGTGTACAGTTGGTGCTTGCGTGCACTCCCATAGTGGAGTGTTCGCGAGCTTAAAACGCTAAGTCCCGATTAATACTCTCCTCGCAACATTATGTGCGTGGCTCCACGCCAAGTGGGATTAGCGGTGCGAAACGCGATTGGTAAAGTCGATGGTGATGTGCGTACCAACAGGCGATTTGTTAAGTCAAATGCGAACTGTGGTGCAACAGGCAATGTGTGTTTATTATCAGGTGTTGTTGGAAGTCAATACGATTTGACTTTCAAAAATTTTTCTAAGTCCCGATTTTTTTTCTCGTCGAGTAACTACAATGCACTATTTCTATCGCAGCGGACTTGCGGTTCATGGCCTAAATGATCGCGAACGAACACGTATTCGCAAAAAAATTTTTGTATGAAAAAGTCACCACTCGGGTACCTCCATACAAAAGTACCAAGTTCGGGTCGAGTGGTCGATGGACGTCGAAGGTGAAAATTTTTCATCATCGAAAATTTTTTCCAAAGTTGAAGCAAATGGGCCCTAGAGTATGAAAAGTGAAACCACGGATCGATTTGAGAAATAAAAATTTTTTGTATGGGAGGGCCCCTGCTAGAACATTTTTCCCAAGTGCGACCATTTTACCCAGTGAGTCAAAAAAAAATTTTTTTCACGGTGACTCAAAACTTCAATATTAGACTCCCCTGAGTATGAAAAGTGAAACGAAAATCATTTTTGAGAAGAAAAAATTTTTGTATGGGAGGGCCCCTGCTAGAACATTTTTACCAAGTGCGACCATTTTACCCGGTGAGTCAAAAAAAAATTTTTGTATGGGAGGGCCCCTGCTAGAACATTTTTCCCAAGTGCGTCGATTTTTGGGTCGCCGACACAAGCTCGGGTCAAAAAAATTTTTTTTTCTCGGTGACTCAAAACATCAATTTTAGACTCCCCTGAGTATGAAAAGTGAAACGAAAATCATTTTTGAGAAGAAAAAATTTTTGTATGGGAGGGCCCCTGCTAGAACATTTTTCCCAAGTGCGTCGATTTTTGGGTCGCCGACACAAGCTCGGGTCAAAAAAATTTTTTTTTCTCGGTGACTCAAAACATCAATTTTAGACTCCCCTGAGTATGAAAAGTGAAACGAGAATCATTTTTGAGAAGAAAAAATTTTTGTATGGGAGGGCCCCTGCTAGAACATTTTTCCCAAGTGCGTCGATTTTGGGTCGCCGACACAAGCTCGGGTCAAAAAAAATTTTTTTTCACGGTGACTCAAAACATCAATTTTAGACTCCCCTGAGTATGAAAAGTGAAACGAAAATCATTTTTGAGAAGAAAAAATTTTTGTATGGGAGGGCCCCTGCTAGAACATTTTTCCCAAGTGCGTCGATTTTGGGTCGCCGACACAAGCTCGGGTCAAAAAAATTATTTTTTCACGGTGACTCAAAACATCAATTTTAGACTCCCCTGAGTATGAAAAGTGAAACGAAAATCATTTTTGAGAAGAAAAAATTTTTGTATGGGAGGGCCCCTGCTAGAACATTTTTCCCAAGTGCGTCGATTTTGGGTCGCCGACACAAGCTCGGGTCAAAAAAATTTTTTTTTCTCGGTGACTCAAAACATCAATTTTAGACTCCCCTGAGTATGAAAAGTGAAACGAAAATCATTTTTGAGAAGAAAAAATTTTTGTATGGGAGGGCCCCTGCTAGAACATTTTTCCCAAGTGCGTCGATTTTGGGTCGCCGACACAAGCTCGGGTCAAAAAAATTTTTTTTTCACGGTGACTCAAAACATCAATTTTAGACTCCCCTGAGTATGAAAAGTGAAACGAAAATCATTTTTGAGAAGAAAAAATTTTTGTATGGGAGGGCCCCTGCTAGAACATTTTTCCCAAGTGCGTCGATTTTGGGTCGCCGACACAAGCTCGGGTCAAAAAAATTTTTTTTTCACGGTGACTCAAAACATCAATTTTAGACTCCCCTGAGTATGAAAAGTGAAACGAAAATCATTTTTGAGAAGAAAAAATTTTTGTATGGGAGGGCCCCTGCTAGAACATATTTCCCAAGTGCGTCGATTTTGGGTCGCCGACACAAGCTTGGGTCAAAAAAATTTTTTTTTCACGGTGACTCAAAACATCAATTTTAGACTCCCCTGAGTATGAAAAGTGAAACGAAAATCATTTTTGAGAAGAAAAAATTTTTGTATGGGAGGGCCCCTGCTAGAACATTTTTCCCAAGTGAGTCGATTTTTGGGTCGCGACACAAGCTCGGGTCAAAAAAAAATTTTTTTTCATGGTGACTCAAAACATCAATTTTAGACTCCCCTGAGTATGAAAAGTGAAACGAAAATCATTTTTGAGAAGAAAAAATTTTTGTATGGGAGGGCCCCTGCTAGAACATATTTCCCAAGTGCGTCGATTTTGGGTCGCCGACACAAGCTCGGGTCAAAAAAATTTTTTTTTCACGGTGACTCAAAACATCAATTTTAGACTCCCCTGAGTATGAAAAGTGAAACGAAAATCATTTTTGAGAAGAAAAAATTTTTGTATGGGAGGGCCCCTGCTAGAACATTTTTCCCAAGTGAGTCGATTTTTGGGTCGCGACACAAGCTCGGGTCAAAAAAAAATTTTTTTTTCATGGTGACTCAAAACATCAATTTTAGACTCCCCTGAGTATGAAAAGTGAAACGAAAATCATTTTTGAGAAGAAAAAATTTTTGTATGGGAGGGCCCCTGCTAGAACATTTTTCCCAAGTGCGTCGATTTTGGGTCGCCGACACAAGCTCGGGTCAAAAAAATTTTTTTTTCACGGTGACTCAAAACATCAATTTTAGACTCCCCTGAGTATGAAAAGTGAAACGAAAATCATTTTTGAGAAGAAAAAATTTTTGTATGGGAGGGCCCCTGCTAGAACATATTTCCCAAGTGCGTCGATTTTGGGTCGCCGACACAAGCTTGGGTCAAAAAAATTTTTTTTTCACGGTGACTCAAAACATCAATTTTAGACTCCCCTGAGTATGAAAAGTGAAACGAAAATCATTTTTGAGAAGAAAAAATTTTTGTATGGGAGGGCCCCTGCTAGAACATTTTTCCCAAGTGAGTCGATTTTTGGGTCGCGACACAAGCTCGGGTCAAAAAAAAATTTTTTTTCATGGTGACTCAAAACATCAATTTTAGACTCCCCTGAGTATGAAAAGTGAAACGAAAATCATTTTTGAGAAGAAAAAATTTTTGTATGGGAGGGCCCCTGCTAGAACATATTTCCCAAGTGCGTCGATTTTGGGTCGCCGACACAAGCTCGGGTCAAAAAAATTTTTTTTTCACGGTGACTCAAAACATCAATTTTAGACTCCCCTGAGTATGAAAAGTGAAACGAAAATCATTTTTGAGAAGAAAAAATTTTTGTATGGGAGGGCCCCTGCTAGAACATTTTTCCCAAGTGAGTCGATTTTTGGGTCGCGACACAAGCTCGGGTCAAAAAAAAATTTTTTTTTCATGGTGACTCAAAACATCAATTTTAGACTCCCCTGAGTATGAAAAGTGAAACGAAAATCATTTTTGAGAAGAAAAAAATTTGTATGGGAGGGCCCCTGCTAGAACATTTTTCCCAAGTAAATTCGATTTTACCCGGTGAGTCAAAAAATTTTGAAAAAAATATTTTGCCAAAATCGTGTTCATTGCCTATTATAAGGGACCAGGTCAGCTCACACGCATTTTTGGAGACCATATGGAAAGTGCGTCTGGGATTGCGGAAATTAAGTTTAGAGTGTTAAATGATGGTTTCGCAATCCCGAAAGGCTCAAAATCCACCCTAAGGTCCCCTGGGTGAAATGTGGTTTCCAAGGTGTGAGCGCTATCGGTGATAGAGTTGGAATGTGATTTCCAGAGCGCAGGGCGACTGGGCTTAGAGCGAAAATCATAGACAAGGGTAAGTATTGGACTGAACGACTCGAAGCAAACGAAAATCATAGACAAGGGTAATGGACTGAACGACTCAAAGCAAACGAAAACCACACACAAGAGTAATGGACTGAACGAATCGAAGCAAACGAAAACCACACACAAGAGTAATGGACTGAACGAATCGAAGCAAACGAAAATCACATACAAGAGTAATGGACTGAACGAATCGAAGCAAACGAAAAACCACAGACAAGAGTAATGGAGTGAACGAATCGAAGCAAACGAAAACCAAAGACAAGAGTAATAGAGTGAACGAATCGAAGCAAACGAAAACCATGAACACAGGGATAACTGAGAACGAACCTACCTATCAGAGCATGTGAAAGCATGGACAAGAGTACTGAAAATCGGACCAAACCTCTAGAAGCACACGAAAATCATGGACAAGAGTACTCAAAAACACGGACCAAACCTATGGAAGCACACGAAAACCATGAACACAGGGATAACTGAGAACGAACCTACCTATCAGAGCATGTGAAAGCATGGACAAGAGTACTGAAAATCGGACCAAACCTCTAGAAGCACACGAAAATCATGGACAAGAGTACTCAAAAACACGGACCAAACCTCTCGAAGCACACGAAAACCATAAACACAGGGATAACTGAGAACGAACCTACCTATCAGAGCATGTGAAAGCATGGACAAGAGTACTGAAAATCGGACCAAACCTCAAGAAGCACACGAAAATCATGGACAAGAGTACTCAAAAACACGGACCAAACCTATCGAAGCTCACGAAAACCATGAACACAGGGATAACTGAGAACGAACCTACCTATCAGAGCATGTGAAAGCATGGACAAGAGTACTGAAAATCGGACCAAACCTCTAGAAGCACACGAAAATCATGGACAAGAGTACTCAAAAACACGGACCAAACCTATGGAAGCTCACGAAAACCATGAACACAGGGATAACTGAGAACGAACCTACCTATCAGAGCATGTGAAAGCATGGACAAGAGTACTGAAAATCGGACCAAACCTCTAGAAGCACACGAAAATCATGGACAAGAGTACTCAAAAACACGGACCAAACCTATGGAAGCTCACGAAAACCATGAACACAGGGATAACTGAGAACGAACCTACCTATCAGAGCATGTGAAAGCATGGACAAGAGTACTGAAAATCGGACCAAACCTCTAGAAGCACACGAAAATCATGGACAAGAGTACTCAAAAACACGGACCAAACCTATGGAAGCACACGAAAACCATGAACACAGGGATAACTGAAAACGAACCTACCTATCAGAGCAT
The DNA here is from genome assembly GCF_943734755.1 of Anopheles moucheti. Classification (NCBI taxonomy): domain Eukaryota; kingdom Metazoa; phylum Arthropoda; class Insecta; order Diptera; family Culicidae; genus Anopheles; species Anopheles moucheti. Next base: position 677,443 of record NW_026453548.1, read on the forward strand.
GTGAAAGCATGGACAAGAGTACTGAAAATCGGACCAAACCTCTAGAAGCACACGAAAA
>NW_026453548.1:682500-687500 GCF_943734755.1 Anopheles moucheti
TGGGAGGTCCCGAAAGCGTCGCTGGCGGAGAAGCGGTGCTTCCGGTGCCTGGAGCGTGGCCACTTCGCCGGGCAGTGCTCGGGCGAGGACCGCAGCAAGATATGCATCCGGTGTGGCGCGGAAGGCCACAAGGCGGTTACTTGTATCGGCCAAGTCCGATGTCTAAAGTGTGGTGGCCCGCACCCGATTGCCTCCGCCCTGTGCAAAAATACGGACCGACGATGATTGAGGTGCTCCAAATCAACATCGGCAAGAGCAGGAGCGCCCAAGATCTTGCGCTCCAGCGTATGAGGGAGGAAGCAGCAGACGTTATGCTCGTGACGGAGCTATACGCAGTGCCGGCCAACAACGGCAATTGGGCGTCTGATGAGCAACTCAAGGCCGCGATTGTCACCAGCGGCCAACGGTTCCCCATCCAGCGGGTGAGGAGTGTACAGCATCCAGGCATAGTGGCAGCAGATGTAGCAGGTATAGTCTTTATCTGCTGCTACATTCCGCCATCTGTCGGGCTCCCGGACTTCGAGCGGCAGATGGACCGGCTGGAGGTTCTGGCGAGAGGTCACCCCCACGTCGTCCTGGCCGGTGACTTCAACGCGTGGCACGGGGCCTGGGGGAGCGAGCGTGCCAACCTTAAGGGTGAGGCGCTCCTCCAGACGGCAACGAGCATCGGGTTGGAGGTGCTCAACCGCGGAACGGAGCCGACTTTCCTGGGAAACGGTGTGGCCCGGCCCAGCAGGGTGGACGTCGCCTTCGCGAGTCCATCGCTCTGCCGACCGGATGGAGTAGCGGAGGTCATCAGCTCCTGGAGGACGCTAGACCGCTACTCTTATAGCGACCACCGCTATATCCGGTTTGCGGTCGGGCAACAGCCTCGTGCTGGCCAGCGGCCCGGACGGGGCATCCAGCGGCTGGAAGGCGTCGGAGTACGGGAGGCGGGTGTTCGCTGGCGAACTCGCCAGTTTTGCCCCCGTACTTTCGAAATGGCACTCGAGGCGACCCGTTTTGCCGATCGGGTGACCGATGCGGCAAGCCTGGGGATGGTGCTCGCAGAGGCCTGCGATGCCACCATGGCAAGGATCGGCCACTCTCAGCAGAGAAAGAGCGCGAATGTGTACTGGTGGACTCCGGCCATTGAGGAGCTGACCGAGCGCTGCCGGTTGGCCCGGGAAAGGCAGAGCACGGCCTTGGACGAGACATCTGTCGAGTTGGCATCGCAGGAGCACCAGGAGGCGCGTGCTGCCTTAAGGACGGCAATTAAGGCCAGCAAGCAGCGCCAGTTCGATGAGTGGCTGCAGGCCCTAGCCGCGGACGAGACGGGACAGTGGTTCCGGCAGGTCCTTCTGCGGTTTCGGGGCAGCTGGACGGCGCGTGAACGTGACCCAGCGGTGCTGCAGCGGATCGTAGAGGAGCTGTTTCCGGAGCATCCCCCGGTCGAGTGGCCGGACGTCGCGCCTTCGGAAGGGGACACTCCGGTCCGTCCGATCAGCTGCGCGGAGCTCCAGGCGATAGCGAGCGAGCTGCATCCGCGGAAAGCGCCTGGCCTGGATGGAGTGCCAAATGCTGCGGTGACGGTTGCCATCCGCAAGCATCCAGAGTCCTTCGTCGGGGTCTTCCAGAGCTGCCTGGACACGGGCGTCATTCCACGCGAGTGGAAGAGGCAAAAGCTGGTGCTGTTGCCTAAACCAGGTAAGCCACCGGGCGAAGCGTCGTCCTGTCGCCCGATCTGCCTGATAGACAACCCAGCGAAGGTGTTCGAGCGGACGGCACTCGACAGGCTTAATGAGCACCTCGAGGATCCGGAGTCGCCTCAGCTAGCGGAGAACCAGTTCGGATTCCGGAGACAGCGAAGCACCCTGCAGGCGATCCAGCTGGTGGTGGAGGCAGGCGAGCGCGCGATGTCCTTCGGCAGGACGAACCAGCGGGACAGGCGCTGCCTGCTGGTTGTGGCGTTGGATGTTAAGAACGCCTTCAACACTGCCAGCTGGCAGGCGATAGCGATGGCCCTGCGCGAGAAAGGGGTCCCAGCGCAGCTGCAACTCCTTCTCCGCGACTACTTTACCGACAGGGAGCTGGTGTACGACACCCATGACGGCCCGGTGTCACGTCGGGTAACGGCAGGCGTTCCACAGGGGTCAATCCTTGGCCCGACTCTGTGGAACGTCATGTACGACGGCGTTCTGCGAATCCAGCTCCCTGAAGGGGCCACCATCGTCGGTTTCGCTGACGACATCGCCATCCTGGCCGAGGGCCGCACACCGGAGGAGTCGGCGACGGTTGCCGAGACAGCGATTGAGGCGGTGATGGGGTGGCTTGAGGCACGTCATCTCAGTCTCGCCCCCCACAAGACCGAGGCGGTGCTCATTTCGAGTCTGAGACGAGGACGACTGGAGGTTCCGGTACGCGTCGGTGAAGTGACCTGCACCACTGGGAGATCGATGCGCTATCTGGGGGTCCAGCTTCATGAGAAGCTATCGTGGAAACCGCACGTGGAAGCGGCCGCGGACAAGGCCCTCCGTGCGGTGGCGGTTGTCACCTCGGTGATGCGAAACCACAGCGGCCCGCAGGTGGCCAAGCGGCGATTGCTGGCAGGAGTTGCGGAGTCTGTCATTCGGTACGCCTCGCCCATCTGGGCTAAGGCGACCGATATGCAGTGGTGCCGCAGACGACTGGCCCAGGTGCAGAAGCCGCTGGCACGCGGGGTGTCGAGCTCGTTTCGCTCGGTGTCCTATGAGGTGTCGGTGGTGATGGCCGGTCTTGTACCCTACCGTCTAATTATCCAAGAGGACGCAAGGTGCCACAGCAGGCTGTCGGCTGAACCTGGCATCAGCAGGAAGGAGGCTCGAGCAATGGAGCGAGCGGCCACGATGATAGAGTGGCAGAACGCGTGGGACCGTGCGGCGGCAACACCATCGGCCAGCCGCTATCAGACGTGGGCACACAGCCTGATTCCCGACCTGCACCGGTGGACGGGACGTAAGCACGGGAAGGTGGACTTCCACCTTTCGCAGGTGCTCTCCGGACATGGATTTTTCCGAGAGTACCTGCATGTCTGCGGCTTCGCTTCGTCCCCGGAGTGTCCACGGTGCGTAGGGTCGGTGGAGTCGGTGGCCCACGTCTTGTTCGAGTGCCCCGTGTTCGAGGAGATCCGACGTGAGCTGTTGGGCTGGGGGACATCCGAATCGGTCCAGCTCAGCAACATGGCCGAGAAGCTGCTGGAGAGTGCGGAGTGGTGGGACCGCATTCAAAGGGCAGCGAAAAACATCACCACCGTGCTGCAACAGCTGTGGCGCGATGAGGAGGCCCTCGCCAGCGGTCGAGCTGAAGCGGCTTTCGCCGAGGACGAGGAAGTGGTCCTCGAAAGTGTGGCCGCACTCTTCGGCGAGGAAGTGGAAGACGTCTTCGTAGAAGACATCACGAGACGGGTAAATGAAACGCGAGCAGCGCGTCAACGGTCTGCCCGCAACAGACGGCTTCGCGGCAGGGCGGAGGATCGGGCGCGTGTGCGACTGGCTGCGGACGTCGCAGCAGCACTGGCCGCTCGGGATGACGAGGTACTGCGGGCGGCAGTAGAGGCGGAGCGCGAGGGCCTAGCTCCTCCTCCAATCCCTCGGCGGAGCAGGGGAGAACCAGCTTCCCCTGAAACGGTTAGAGTTCGCCACGAGAGGCGACTGTTCATGCAGCGAGTGTGGAGAGCTCGTGTCCGCGAAGAGGGTCCCTCGACAACGCGCCGTCGTCGGTCCATTCCGACGGAGGCGGATCTAATCCGGTCTCGGCGGAATAGACGAGAGAATGAAAGAAGACGTCGAGCTGCAGGTCGGCGATGGACAGCTGCGGAGGAGGCTTCCGCCAGCGAGGCGGAATGGTCCGATCGCTAGATTGCGAGCTAGCTTGAGAGCCTAAAGTGTTAAAATACGAGCGAGTCATGCGGACTCAGTTAGCGTACGCTTTCAATATGCGGGTAAAGGAAAGAGCAATTTAATAAAGAGATTGGGTAGGGACATCCGAAAGGGTTCATAATGACGCACGACAAATCCCTGGCGGGCGACGTCGTTCGTCAAGAGCGTGGGTTTACGCTATTGTTTTTAGAACATAATGTTTATGAACAATAAAACCTGCAATTGTTTTTTAAAAAAAAAAAAACGAAGTGGAGCTTGCGGCTTAATTTGACTCAACACGGGAAAATTTACCAGGTCCGAACTTATCGAGGTAAGACAGATTGAGAGCTCTTTCTCAAATTTAAGGGTAGTGGTGCATGGCCGTTCTTAGTTCGTGGAATGATTTGTCTGGTTAATTCCGATAACGAACGCGACTCAAACAAGCTAACTAGAACGCTGTCAGCAGTGCACCTCCGGGCGCACCTGACGTCAAGGCCGGCGGCCCCTTCACGGGCGGTCGTCGGCCACGTTTGCCCTGCTTAGCGGGACAACTTGTGTTTAGCAAGGTGAGAATGAGCGATAACAGGTCCGTGATGCCCTTAGATGTTCTGGGCTGCACGCGTGCTACAATGTGAGCAGCAGCGTGTTCTCGCCAATTGGCGCCCCCATTCCGAGAGGAACGGGAAATCACCCAAATGCTCATTTAGTTGGGATTGGGGACTGCAACGGTCCCCATGAACCTGGAATTTCTAGTAAGTGCTAGTCATTAGCTAGCGCTGATTACGTCCCTGCCCTTTGTACACACCGCCCGTCGCTACTACCGATGGATTATTTAGTGAGGTCTCTGGAGGCACACCTTCCGCGGTTCCTTCGTGAGCTGCAGCTGGCATGGCCGAAGTTGACCGAACTTGATGATTTAGAGGAAGTAAAAGTCGTAACAAGGTTTCCGTAGGTGAACCTGCGGAAGGATCATTACCGATCAATACATATATGTTGTTGTGTGAGTTGGTTAGAGAGATAGAGAAACACGGTATCAGCAGAACAAACTGCTATGTTACCTTTTGGGGGCCGCGCACGCCAATTAGACCCGCGAGAGAGGTGTGTCTATACTACGATATTGAGCGT
>NW_026453548.1:692500-697500 GCF_943734755.1 Anopheles moucheti
GTAGGTGGTGGAGGTTCCCCCCGCGCGGCTCGTCGCTCGATGGTTAGTTGCCGGCGAGCCTCGTTCCGTCTCTCGTTTCGAGCCGCTACGATGAGCTCGTGAGCCGCGTCTAGCCGCTGAGATGCTGCCACCATCTCCTCGTGCGCGCTGGTTGCCCGCTCCACGTACCAGTCCTGCTGGAGCGCCACGGTGATACGGCGTGCAGCCTCACACACGTTGCTCCAGTTCTCCTGGCTTAGCAGCAGGTACGCCTGAAGGTTTTGAGGGGTGACAGAGGCAGTGTCTCCCTCCTCCATCAGCTCGCCTCGCACGTCCGCAAAGCGCGGGCAGTAGAAGAAAGCGTGCTCCGCCGTTTCAGGGACCCCCGGACATCGTGCACAGTCCGGTGACGGCGACAGGTGTTTTGTGTGGAGGTAGTCATGGAAAAATCCATGACCCGACAGCACCTGGGCGAGATGGAAGGTCATCTCCCCGTGGCGCCTGTCCCTCCACGCCGCGATGTTCGGTATCACCGTGTGTGACCACGCGGTGAAGCGGCTCGTCGGGGCCAGCTCATCCCACTCCGCCTGCCACTGTTCGACGGTCCGTCGACGCTCCTCTGCTCGCACCTCCTGCGTGCTGATGCCCGGCTGCTGGTTACGCTGGTAACACCTTGCATCTTCCTCGATCAGCAGACAGATCGGGACCACGTTGGCCAGCACCGTTGCCACCTCGTTCCGCACCGTAACGAAAGTGCGAGCGACCGGCCGTGCGTAAAGTCCCTGGACGCGGTTGAGCTGTCTGCGACACGCCCGGAGCTGGACCGCCTCGTGCCAAATGGGAGCAGCGTAGCGGAGGGTGGAGTCCACCACTGACGCAAGAAGACGCCGCTTCGCACTCGTTGGCCCGCCGTGGTTGCGGAGCAGCCTGGAGATCGCCTGTGCCACACGGAGCGCCTTCGACGTGGCCTGCTCGACGTGTGGCTTCCACGACAAGTGGTCCTCGATGATGACCCCGAGATACTTGAGCGTACGAGTCGGCATCTTCTCCACTCCACTGACGCTCACAGGAACCTGGGTGTTGTCTCGCCGCATGGTGGACACGATGATCAGTTCGGTTTTGGCCGGAGCAATCTCCAGATGGTGTTGCGCCATCCACGAGCTGATCAGCGATATCGATGCCTTTGCTGCTCGCGTCGCTGCTTCCGGTGTCGTCCCCTCCGCCAGCACCGCGATGTCGTCCGCGAAGCCGATCACTTCAGCACCCTCGGGCAGCTCCAGCCGAAGCACGCCGTCGTACATAGCGTTCCACAACGTTGGGCCCAGTATTGAGCCCTGTGGAACGCCTGCCGTAACCGTGCGCCGCACTGGTCCCTCACTGGTCTCGTACACCAGCCTCCTCTCAGAGAAGTAGCTGCGCAAGATTCTCTGGAGGGCTGTAGGGACCTGCAGCTTCTGCAGGGCAGCCGCAATCGCCTTCCAACTCGCGGAATTAAAGGCGTTCCTCACGTCCAGCGCTGCCACCGCCAGACAGCGAGGGTCCCGCTGGTTGGTGCGATGGAACAGGGATAACTGGCTTGTGGCCGCCAAGCGTTCATAGCGACGTGGCTTTTTGATCCTTCGATGTCGGCTCTTCCTATCATTGTGAAGCAAAATTCACCAAGCGTAGGATTGTTCACCCTTTCAAGGGAACGTGAGCTGGGTTTAGACCGTCGTGAGACAGGTTAGTTTTACCCTACTGGTGTGTGCTGTTTGCCGCTATCTTAACGGAATTCCTGTGCAGTACGAGAGGAACCATAGGTACGGACCACTGGCTCAATACTAGTTCGACCGGACTTTGGTATGACGCTACGTCCGCTGGATTATGCCTGAACGCCTCTAAGGTCGTATCCAATCCGAGCTGATAGCGCTTCTCAAACCCATTAGGTGATCGGAAGCTAGCGGGCTTAACAACCCTCCGAGATCCGTCGGTGCTGCCCCGCGCACACTGACGTCTCATCCCCGCTATAGCACTAGACTGAGCCGCAACGGGCGGGAGCACGCTGCACGTGGAAGTACCTTACCACAGGGAACCCTGGTGGCTGTGTTTCCGTCGACCGTGGATACAACTAGTTTCGACACCTTCGACCGCCCGCAAACGACGGGACTACAGGCTGGGAGCTGCGAGTTGTAGAGATGCGTTCGCATCGATCCTCTCAGGCGACCCATGCTTGCTGGTGCTCGCGTTCACTTTGGGAATGGAGTGTTCGCGAGAGTGATTGTTGTGTTGTGTGTGTACAGTTGGTGCTTGCGTGCACTCCCATAGTGGAGTGTTCGCGAGCTTAAAACGCTAAGTCCCGATTAATACTCTCCTCGCAACATTATGTGCGTGGCTCCACGCCAAGTGGGATTAGCGGTGCGAAACGCGATTGGTAAAGTCGATGGTGATGTGCGTACCAACAGGCGATTTGTTAAGTCAAATGCGATCTGTGGTGCAACAGGCAATGTGTGTTTATTATCAGGTGTTGTTGGAAGTCAATACGATTTGACTTTCAAAAATTTTTCTAAGTCCCGATTTTTTTTCTCGTCGAGTAACTACAATGCACTATTTCTATCGCAGCGGACTTGCGGTTCATGGCCTTAATGATCGCGAACGAACACGTATTCGCAAAAAAATTTTTGTATGAAAAAGTCACCACTTTGGTACCTCCATACAAAAGTACCAAGTTCGGGTCGAGTGGTCGATGGACGTCGAAGGTGAAAATTTTTCATCATCGAAAATTTTTTCCAAAGTTGAAGCAAATGGGCCCTAGAGTATGAAAAGTGAAACCACGGATCGATTTGAGAAATTAAAATTTTTTGTATGGGAGGGCCCCTGCTAGAACATTTTTCCCAAGTGCGACCATTTTACCCAGTGAGTCAAAAAAAAATTTTTTTCACGGTGACTCAAAACTTCAATATTAGACTTCCCTGAGTATGAAAAGTGAAACGAAAATCATTTTTGAAAAGAAAAAAATTTTGTATGGGAGGGCCCCTGCTAGAACATTTTTACCAAGTGCGACCATTTTACCCGGTGAGTCAAAAAAAAATTTTTGTATGGGAGGGCCCCTGCTAGAACATTTTTCCCAAGTGCGTCGATTTTGGGTCGCCGACACAAGCTCGGGTCAAAAAAATTTTTTTTTCACGGTGACTCAAAACATCAATTTTAGACTCCCCTGAGTATGAAAAGTGAAACGAAAATCATTTTTGAGAAGAAAAAATTTTTGTATGGGAGGGCCCCTGCTAGAACATATTTCCCAAGTGCGTCGATTTTGGGTCGCCGACACAAGCTCGGGTCAAAAAAATTTTTTTTTCACGGTGACTCAAAACATCAATTTTAGACTCCCCTGAGTATGAAAAGTGAAACGAAAATCATTTTTGAGAAGAAAAAATTTTTGTATGGGAGGGCCCCTGCTAGAACATTTTTCCCAAGTGCGTCGATTTTGGGTCGCCGACACAAGCTCGGGTCAAAAAAATTTTTTTTTCACGGTGACTCAAAACATCAATTTTAGACTCCCCTGAGTATGAAAAGTGAAACGAAAATCATTTTTGAGAAGAAAAAATTTTTGTATGGGAGGGCCCCTGCTAGAACATTTTTCCCAAGTGCGTCGATTTTGGGTCGCCGACACAAGCTCGGGTCAAAAAAATTTTTTTTTCACGGTGACTCAAAACATCAATTTTAGACTCCCCTGAGTATGAAAAGTGAAACGAAAATCATTTTTGAGAAGAAAAAATTTTTGTATGGGAGGGCCCCTGCTAGAACATATTTCCCAAGTGCGTCGATTTTGGGTCGCCGACACAAGCTTGGGTCAAAAAAATTTTTTTTTCACGGTGACTCAAAACATCAATTTTAGACTCCCCTGAGTATGAAAAGTGAAACGAAAATCATTTTTGAGAAGAAAAAATTTTTGTATGGGAGGGCCCCTGCTAGAACATTTTTCCCAAGTGAGTCGATTTTTGGGTCGCGACACAAGCTCGGGTCAAAAAAAAATTTTTTTTCATGGTGACTCAAAACATCAATTTTAGACTCCCCTGAGTATGAAAAGTGAAACGAAAATCATTTTTGAGAAGAAAAAATTTTTGTATGGGAGGGCCCCTGCTAGAACATATTTCCCAAGTGCGTCGATTTTGGGTCGCCGACACAAGCTCGGGTCAAAAAAATTTTTTTTTCACGGTGACTCAAAACATCAATTTTAGACTCCCCTGAGTATGAAAAGTGAAACGAAAATCATTTTTGAGAAGAAAAAATTTTTGTATGGGAGGGCCCCTGCTAGAACATTTTTCCCAAGTGAGTCGATTTTTGGGTCGCGACACAAGCTCGGGTCAAAAAAAAATTTTTTTTTCATGGTGACTCAAAACATCAATTTTAGACTCCCCTGAGTATGAAAAGTGAAACGAAAATCATTTTTGAGAAGAAAAAAATTTGTATGGGAGGGCCCCTGCTAGAACATTTTTCCCAAGTAAATTCGATTTTACCCGGTGAGTCAAAAAATTTTGAAAAAAATATTTTGCCAAAATCGTGTTCATTGCCTATTATAAGGGACCAGGTCAGCTCACACGCATTTTTGGAGACCATATGGAAAGTGCGTCTGGGATTGCGGAAATTAAGTTTAGAGTGTTAAATGATGGTTTCGCAATCCCGAAAGGCTCAAAATCCACCCTAAGGTCCCCTGGGTGAAATGTGGTTTCCAAGGTGTGAGCGCTATCGGTGATAGAGTTGGAATGTGATTTCCAGAGCGCAGGGCGACTGGGCTTAGAGCGAAAATCATAGACAAGGGTAAGTATTGGACTGAACGACTCGAAGCAAACGAAAATCATAGACAAGGGTAATGGACTGAACGACTCAAAGCAAACGAAAACCACACACAAGAGTAATGGACTGAACGAATCGAAGCAAACGAAAACCACACACAAGAGTAATGGACTGAACGAATCGAAGCAAACGAAAATCACATACAAGAGTAATGGACTGAACGAATCGAAGCAAACGAAAAACCACAGACA
>NW_026453548.1:702500-710000 GCF_943734755.1 Anopheles moucheti
AAGCGGTTTTTCGCGATTTTTCCGAGGAAAACTTCATCGCCACCCAGGCAAGTGGGGTATCAGAAGAAGCGGCTCGGCGGGACGAGTCCATCGCGCACCCCCCCGTTCTTCTACCATCTTCCCTCACCTCGCCCGGGCGGAAAAACCTCGCCGTCGATCCTCGTGGCAGTCCGCTGCTGGCGTCCCTCCTCGAGGGGGAGTAAAACCAGTTTAAAGCGCGGACTCTTCCTTCCTTCTGGCGATGATGTCCGCCAGTCGGAATTTACGATCACGGTCGGGATCGACCGATAGCCGAGCACCGGTGGGCTCGAAACCGGTAGTGATGCTCAGCAGAGTGCCGGAAGGGCAGACCGCAGCCACGAGCGGTGTTGGTCGCACGAGTGGCGTTGGCACGGCCACGGCTGCGAAAGGAGCCACGATGGAGAGGCTCATCGAGCGTCTGGAGGACGAGCTATCCCTCCTCCGTGTTCAGCTGACGGAGCAAGCTGAGCAATACCGGAAAGACCTCGCGGCGATGCAGGAGTGCCATCGCCAGGAGGTGCTCCATCTGCGAGAGGAGAACCGTAAGGAGCGGGAGATGGTCTCTGGGCTCCTTACGCAACTGGTTGTTGCGCAGTCGCAGCAGCAACAGCAGCAGCAGCAGCAGCAGCAGCTGGCACAACAGCGAGAGGGTGCGGTGACGGCTACGGTGGTGCCGTCTCCGGACCAGGAAGGCGGCTCCTGGGCCGAGGTGGTGCGCCGTAAGTCGGCACGCCAGCAGCCGGCTCAGCAGCATCAGCAGCAGTGGCCGCAGCTCCCGCAACGGCAGCAGCCGCAGCGGCAACAGCAGCAACGTCCGCAGCAACATCAGAGCGGACAGCGTTCGGCTGGGCAGCCCCAGCAACAACAACAACAGTGGCATTTGCAGGGCCAGTTGCTGCGAAAGCAGAGTAAGCAGCAGCCACGCACGATGCCAGCTGCAGTGAAGAAGTCGCGGAAGCGGCCCGACACCATCGAGGTGATGCCAGCGGAGGGCGTCAGCTACCTCGACATGTATAGGGCGATTCGTACGAGCTCGCATCTCGACGGCATGCAGGAGAAGATCGGCGTCGGCAAGCGAACGCCGAAAGACACCTTGCGGCTGCCGCTGAGCCGTGATGCCGACAGCGCCGAGCTGTGCCAGCGTATCCGGCAAGCCATCGGAGACAAGGGTGCGGCGTCCGTGCGTACGGAGATGTCGATGGTGCTCATAACAAACATCGACTCCTTGGCGAGCGAGGACCAGCTGCGTCGGGCGGTGTTGACGGCTCTCGGCAAGGAGCATTCCGAGGCCACCTTCGACATGTGGGAGCGGCGAGACGGCACGAAGCGTGCTCGCGTTCGTCTGCCCCGGTCGGATGCGGAGCATCTGGCTGGGAAGCGCCTGCTCCTAGGACACACCTCCTGTTGGGTGTGGGAGGTCCCGAAAGCGTCGCTGGAGGAGAAGCGGTGCTTCCGATGTTTGGAGCGCGGCCACTTCGCCGGGCAGTGCTCGGGAGAGGACCGCAGCAAAGCGTGTATCCGGTGTGGCGCGGAAGGCCACAAGGCAGCGAGCTGCACTGGCGAGGCTCGCTGTTTGAAGTGTGGCGGCCCGCACTCGATTGCCGCAGCTTCGTGCAAAGCTGCAGCCACACGATGATGATAGAAGTGCTCCAGATAAATATCGGTAAGAGCAGGAGCGCTCAGGATCTTGCGCTCCAGCGGATGAGGGAGGAGGGAGCAGACGTGATGCTCATCACGGAGCTCTATGCTGTGCCGGCCAACAATGGGAACTGGGCATCCGACGACGCACTGAAGGCCGCGATCGTCACCAGTGGCCAACGGTTTCCCATACAGCGGGTGAGGAGCGTGCAGCATCCGGGCATCGTAGCTGCCGAGGTGGCGGGCATCGTTGTCATCTGCTGCTATATTCCGCCATCGATCGGCCTCCCGGAGTTCGAGCAGCAGATGGACCGGCTGGAGGTACTTGCGCGAGGCCACCCTTGCGTGCTGATAGCTGGTGACTTCAACGCGTGGCATGGGGCCTGGGGGAGCGAGCGGGCCAACCTTAAGGGTGAGGCGCTCCTTCAGACGGTTACCAGCCTAGGATTGGAGGTCCTCAACCGCGGCACGGAGCCGACATTCCTGGGGAACGGTGTGGCTCGGCCCAGCAGAGTGGACGTCGCCTTCGCGAGTCCAACGCTCTGCCGATCGGATGGAGCAGCGGAGGACATCAGCTCCTGGCGGACGCTAGACCGCTACTCCTATAGCGACCACCGCTATATTTGGTTTGCGGTCGGGCAACAGCATCGTACAGGTCAGCGGCCCGGACGGGGCATTCATCAGCAGGAAGGTGTCGAAGTACGGGAGGCGGGTACTCGCTGGCGAACTCGCCAGTTTTGCCCCCGTACTTTCGAGCTGGCACTTGAGGCGACCCGTTTTGCCGATCGGGTGACCGATGCGGCAAGCCTGGGGATGGTGCTTACGGAGGCCTGCGACGCTACCATGGCGAGGATTGGGCAGTCGCAGCAGCAGAGGAGGAACTGCAACACATATTGGTGGACTCCGGATATCGAGGAGCTGACCGAGCGCTGCCGGTTGGCTCGGGAGCGACAGTCATTGGCCCTCGACGAGACGTCCGCCGAACTGGCTTCAGAGGAACATCAGGAGGCGCGTGCTGCCTTAAGGGTGGCAATTAAGGCCAGCAAGCAGCGCCAGTTCGATGAGTGGCTGCAGGCCCTGGCTGCAGATGAGACGGGACAGTGGTTCCGGCAAGTGCTTCTTCGGTTTCGGGGCAGCTGGACGGCGCGTGAACGCGATCCAGCGGTGTTGCAGCGGATCGTCGAGGAGCTGTTTCCGGAGCATCCCCCGGTCGAGTGGCCGGACGTCACGCCTTCGGAAGGGGACACTCCGGTCCGTCCGATCAGCTGCGCGGAGCTCCAGGCGATAGCGAGCGAGCTGCATCCGCGGAAGGCGCCTGGCCTCGATGGAGTACCGAACGCTGCGGTAACGGCTGCCATCCGGAAGTATCCGGAGCCATTCGCTGGTGTCTACCAGCGCTGCTTGGACACCGGCGAAATACCACGCGAATGGAAAAGGCAGAAGCTGGTGCTGTTGCCTAAGCCGGGTAAGCCGCCGGGCGAAGCCTCGTCCTGCCGCCCGATCTGCTTGATCGACAACCCGGCGAAGGTCTTCGAGAGGACTACGCTGGACAGACTCAACGAGCACCTGGAGGATCCGGAGGCACCTCGGCTGGCCGAGAACCAGTTCGGTTTCCGGAAGCAGCGGAGCACCCTGCAGGCGATCCAGCTGGTGGTGGAAGCAGGCGAGCGCGCGATGTCCTACGGACGGACTAACAACCGGGATAAGCGCTGTCTGCTGGTTGTGGCGTTGGACGTCAGAAACGCCTTTAACACCGCCAGCTGGCAGGCGATAGCGATGGCCCTGCGTGAGAAGGAGGTTCCAGCGCAGCTGCAACTCCTGCTCCGCGACTATTTCACCGACAGGGAGCTGGTGTACGACACCCATGACGGCCCGGTGTCACGTCGGGTGACGGCAGGCGTTCCACAGGGGTCAATCCTTGGCCCGACTCTGTGGAACGTTATGTACGACGGCGTTCTGCGGATCCAGCTCCCTGAAGGGGCCACCATCGTCGGCTTTGCCGATGACATCGCCATCCTGGCCGAGGGCTGCACACCCGAGGAGTCGGCGTCCGTTGCGGAGGCTGCGATCGAGGCGGTGATGGGGTGGCTTGAGGCACGGCACCTCAGTCTCGCCCCCCACAAAACCGAGGTGGTTCTGATATCGAGTCTGCGTCGAGGACGTTTGGAAATTCCTGTGCGCGTCGGCGAAGTGGTCTGCACGTCAAAGCGATCGATACGCTACCTGGGGGTACAACTCCACGAGAAACTCTCGTGGAAACCGCACGTGGAAGCGGCCGCGGACAAGGCCCTCCGTGCGGTGGCGGTGGTTACCTCGGTGATGAGGAACCACAGCGGCCCCCAGGTGGCCAAGCGGCGGTTGCTGGCAGGAGTCGCTGAGTCGGTGATCCGGTACGCCTCGCCCATCTGGGCTAAGGCGACAGACATGCAGTGGTGCCGCAGACGACTGGCCCAGGTCCAGAAGCCACTGGCACGTGGGGTATCGAGTTCGTTCCGCTCGGTATCCTACGAGGTGTCAGTGGTGATGGCTGGTTTGGTGCCGTACTGGCTGGTCGTCAACGAGGACGCAAGGTGCCATAGCAGGCTGCTGGTCGAGCCTGGCGCCAGCAGGAAGGAGGTACGAGCGGCGGAGCGAGCAGCCACGATGCTGCAATGGCAGGACGCCTGGGACCGTGCGGCGGCAACACCATCGGCCAGCCGCTACTTGACGTGGGCGCACGGGATGATTCCCGACCTGCACCGGTGGACGGGACGAAAGCACGGGAAGGTGGACTTCCACCTTTCGCAGGTGCTCTCCGGACACGGATTCTTCCGAGAGTACTTGCACGTCTGCGGCTTCGCGTCGTCTCCGGAGTGTCCACGGTGCGTGGGGTCGGTCGAGTCGGTGGCCCACGTCTTGTTCGAGTGTCCCGTGTTTGAGGAAATCCGTCACGAGCTGTTGGGCTGGGGGACACCCGAATCGGTCCATGCCAGCAATATCGCCGAGAAGCTGCTGGAGAGTGCGGAGTGGTGGGACCGCATCCAAAGGGCAGCGAAGAACATCACCACGGTGCTGCAGCAGTTGTGGCGAGATGAGGAGGCCCTCACCAGTGGTCGAGCGTTAGCGGCTTTCGCCGAGGACGAGGAAGTGGTCCTCGAAAGTGTGGCCGCACTCTTCGGTGAGGAGATGGACGACGTCATCATCGAAGACATCACGCGGCGCGTGAACGAGGCGCGAGCAGCGCGTCAGCGATCTGCCCGCAACCGACGGCTTCGCGGCAGAGCGGAGGATCGGGCGCGAGTGCGACTGGCTGCGGACGTCGCAGCAGCACTGGCCGCCCGAGATGACGAGATACTGCGGACGGCAGTAGAGGCGGAGCGAGCGGGCCTAGCTCCTCCTCCCATACCTAGGCGTAGCAGAGGGGGACCACCTTCCCCTGAAACGGTTAGAATTCGCCATGAGCGGCGTCTATTCATGCAGCGCGCATGGCGAGCTCGGGTCCAGGCTGAGGGACCCTCGACGACGCGCCGCCGTCGGACCGCGCCTACGGAGGCGGACCTGATAAGGTCTCGGCGGAACAGACGCGAAAACGAAAGGCGCCGTCGTGCTTTGGCTGTAGGCCGACGATGGACACCCGCGGAGGAGGCTGCCGCCAGCGAGGCGGAATGGTCAGATCGATAGATGTCGGGTTGACTTCTTGAGATCTCCGAGAGGGGAAGAAAGAGAGAGTCACGCGGACTCAGTATGTGTACGCCTTTAAAATGCGGATTAAGATACGGAAAATTGAATAAATAAATCGCGAAGAGATATCCGAAAGGGTTCGCAACGACGTAGGACAAAATCCCTGGCGGGCGACGTCCTACGTCAAGAGGGTAGGTTTATAAGGTATTTTTGTACAATAAAACCTGCATTTCTTAAAAAAAAAAAAAACGAAGTGGAGCTTGCGGCTTAATTTGACTCAACACGGGAAAATTTACCAGGTCCGAACTTATCGAGGTAAGACAGATTGAGAGCTCTTTCTCAAATTTAAGGGTAGTGGTGCATGGCCGTTCTTAGTTCGTGGAATGATTTGTCTGGTTAATTCCGATAACGAACGCGACTCAAACAAGCTAACTAGAACGCTGTCAGCAGTGCACCTCCGGGCGCACCTGACGTCAAGGCCGGCGGCCCCTTCACGGGCGGTCGTCGGCCACGTTTGCCCTGCTTAGCGGGACAACTTGTGTTTAGCAAGGTGAGAATGAGCGATAACAGGTCCGTGATGCCCTTAGATGTTCTGGGCTGCACGCGTGCTACAATGTGAGCAGCAGCGTGTTCTCGCCAATTGGCGCCCCCATTCCGAGAGGAACGGGAAATCACCCAAATGCTCATTTAGTTGGGATTGGGGACTGCAACGGTCCCCATGAACCTGGAATTTCTAGTAAGTGCTAGTCATTAGCTAGCGCTGATTACGTCCCTGCCCTTTGTACACACCGCCCGTCGCTACTACCGATGGATTATTTAGTGAGGTCTCTGGAGGCACACCTTCCGCGGTTCCTTCGTGAGCTGCAGCTGGCATGGCCGAAGTTGACCGAACTTGATGATTTAGAGGAAGTAAAAGTCGTAACAAGGTTTCCGTAGGTGAACCTGCGGAAGGATCATTACCGATCAATACATATATGTTGTTGTGTGAGTTGGTTAGAGAGATAGAGAAACACGGTATCAGCAGAACAAACTGCTATGTTACCTTTTGGGGGCCGCGCACGCCAATTAGACCCGCGAGAGAGGTGTGTCTATACTACGATATTGAGCGTGCGCGACCGTAGGCCAGTGGCCTTCGTACCTGTGCGCACACTCCCAATGGCAGCCATCGAACGCGTAAAGTGTGTGACACATGGGCGAAGGTAAAGACCCACTAGAACATATTTAAACACTGGCCTCGAGCGAGAGAGAACCTAATCAAGAGAACGAAAGTTGTGCAAGATCGCGCCGATGCCGCCCACATCGCGCGTCGATCAATGGGAAGGAAGACCAATGGTCATCCTTGTCCACCCTGGACGGCTTCGAAGGAACCGAGAGGTGCACGGTTACGCTGTCCGGGGAACTTAAGTTGTGAGAGATGCACCTAGCGCATAACGAAAACATAGGAGACAGTTGAACATACCAAAACCCTAGGCAGGGGATCACTCGGCTCATGGATCGATGAAGACCGCAGCTAAATGCGCGTCAGAATGTGAACTGCAGGACACATGAACACCGACACGTTGAACGCATATGGCGCATCGGACGTTTAAACCCGACCGATGCACACATTCTTGAGTGCCTACCAATTCTTGTTACACACTATTCCATAACTACAGGACGCCCGCGTACCAGCGGCACGCCTGGGCGAGCAGCACGCTCGGGAGTGTGTCGCAGGCTTGAACACACGCGTTTGGCGCACTGTGCATCATGGCGTGCTCGGACCCCTTCCGCGGGGGACCTTGGGCGCTGAAATGGTAAGGCGGTACAGTTGGCCCAGTGGGTGCGTGTCGTGTCGCACGGTTCGAACTTCGGCTATAAGACAACCTGGGAGCACCGGAAGCCCTTGAACACCTGGCTTGCCGTCTGTTGCCGGGACCCGCCGTCTGGCCGAGTCGTGTAACGCGTGCGGTACGCCCACCCGCTGGATACAAGCGAACAAGTGCGTGCTACTATTTACCATTCGGGAAAAATCCAACGTAGGCCTCAAGTGATGTGTGAGAACCCCCAGAATTTAAGCATATTAATAAGGGGAGGACAAGAAACCAACAGGGATTCCCTGAGTAGCTGCGAGCGAAACGGGATAAGCTCAGCACGTAGGGACGGCGCGTACCTCGCGTCTGTCCGATTCCGTGTACTGGACCG
>NW_026453548.1:715000-717500 GCF_943734755.1 Anopheles moucheti
GAAGAAAAAATTTTTGTATGGGAGGGCCCCTGCTAGAACATATTTCCCAAGTGCGTCGATTTTGGGTCGCCGACACAAGCTCGGGTCAAAAAAATTTTTTTTTCACGGTGACTCAAAACATCAATTTTAGACTCCCCTGAGTATGAAAAGTGAAACGAAAATCATTTTTGAGAAGAAAAAATTTTTGTATGGGAGGGCCCCTGCTAGAACATTTTTCCCAAGTGCGTCGATTTTGGGTCGCCGACACAAGCTCGGGTCAAAAAAATTTTTTTTTCACGGTGACTCAAAACATCAATTTTAGACTCCCCTGAGTATGAAAAGTGAAACGAAAATCATTTTTGAGAAGAAAAAATTTTTGTATGGGAGGGCCCCTGCTAGAACATTTTTCCCAAGTGCGTCGATTTTGGGTCGCCGACACAAGCTCGGGTCAAAAAAATTTTTTTTTCACGGTGACTCAAAACATCAATTTTAGACTCCCCTGAGTATGAAAAGTGAAACGAAAATCATTTTTGAGAAGAAAAAATTTTTGTATGGGAGGGCCCCTGCTAGAACATATTTCCCAAGTGCGTCGATTTTGGGTCGCCGACACAAGCTTGGGTCAAAAAAATTTTTTTTTCACGGTGACTCAAAACATCAATTTTAGACTCCCCTGAGTATGAAAAGTGAAACGAAAATCATTTTTGAGAAGAAAAAATTTTTGTATGGGAGGGCCCCTGCTAGAACATTTTTCCCAAGTGCGTCGATTTTGGGTCGCGACACAAGCTCGGGTCAAAAAATTTTTTTTTTCACGGTGACTCAAAACATCAATTTTAGACTCCCCTGAGTATGAAAAGTGAAACGAAAATCATTTTTGAGAAGAAAAAATTTTTGTATGGGAGGGCCCCTGCTAGAACATTTTTCCCAAGTGCGTCGATTTTGGGTCGCCGACACAAGCTCGGGTCAAAAAAATTTTTTTTTCAC
Organism: Anopheles moucheti; assembly: GCF_943734755.1. Lineage (NCBI taxonomy): Eukaryota > Metazoa > Arthropoda > Insecta > Diptera > Culicidae > Anopheles > Anopheles moucheti. The sequence continues at coordinate 715,961 of NW_026453548.1, forward strand.
GGTGACTCAAAACATCAATTTTAGACTCCCCTGAGTATGAAAAGTGAAACGAAAATCATTTTTGAGAAGAAAAAATTTTTGTATGGGAGGGCCCCTGCTAGAACATTTTTCCCAAGTGAGTCGATTTTTGGGTCGCGACACAAGCTCGGGTCAAAAAAAATTTTTTTTTCATGGTGACTCAAAACATCAATTTTAGACTCCCCTGAGTATGAAAAGTGAAACGAAAATCATTTTTGAGAAGAAAAAAATTTGTATGGGAGGGCCCCTGCTAGAACATTTTTCCCAAGTAAATTCGATTTTACCCGGTGAGTCAAAAAATTTTGAAAAAAATATTTTGCCAAAATCGTGTTCATTGCCTATTATAAGGGACCAGGTCAGCTCACACGCATTTTTGGAGACCATATGGAAAGTGCGTCTGGGATTGCGGAAATTAAGTTTAGAGTGTTAAATGATGGTTTCGCAATCCCGAAAGGCTCAAAATCCACCCTAAGGTCCCCTGGGTGAAATGTGGTTTCCAAGGTGTGAGCGCTATCGGTGATAGAGTTGGAATGTGATTTCCAGAGCGCAGGGCGACTGGGCTTAGAGCGAAAATCATAGACAAGGGTAAGTATTGGACTGAACGACTCGAAGCAAACGAAAATCATAGACAAGGGTAATGGACTGAACGACTCGAAGCAAACGAAAACCACACACAAGAGTAATGGACTGAACGAATCGAAGCAAACGAAAATCACATACAAGAGTAATGGACTGAACGAATCGAAGCAAACGAAAAACCACAGACAAGAGTAATGGAGTGAACGAATCGAAGCAAACGAAAACCAAAGACAAGAGTAATAGAGTGAACGAATCGAAGCAAACGAAAACCATGAACACAGGGATAACTGAGAACGAACCTACCTATCAGAGCATGTGAAAGCATGGACAAGAGTACTGAAAATCGGACCAAACCTCTAGAAGCACACGAAAATCATGGACAAGAGTACTCAAAAACACGGACCAAACCTATGGAAGCACACGAAAACCATGAACACAGGGATAACTGAGAACGAACCTACCTATCAGAGCATGTGAAAGCATGGACAAGAGTACTGAAAATCGGACCAAACCTCTAGAAGCACACGAAAATCATGGACAAGAGTACTCAAAAACACGGACCAAACCTATGGAAGCACACGAAAACCATGAACACAGGGATAACTGAGAACGAACCTACCTATCAGAGCATGTGAAAGCATGGACAAGAGTACTGAAAATCGGACCAAACCTCTAGAAGCACACGAAAATCATGGACAAGAGTACTCAAAAACACGGACCAAACCTATGGAAGCACACGAAAACCATGAACACAGGGATAACTGAGAACGAACCTACCTATCAGAGCATGTGAAAGCATGGACAAGAGTACTGAAAATCGGACCAAACCTCTAGAAGCACACGAAAATCATGGACAAGAGTACTCAAAAACACGGACCAAACCTCTCGAAGCACACGAAAACCATAAACACAGGGATAACTGAGAACGAACCTACCTATCAGA
>NW_026453548.1:727500-730000 GCF_943734755.1 Anopheles moucheti
CCCTGAGTATGAAAAGTGAAACGAAAATCATTTTTGAGAAGAAAAAATTTTTGTATGGGAGGGCCCCTGCTAGAACATATTTCCCAAGTGCGTCGATTTTTGGGTCGCCGACACAAGCTCGGGTCAAAAAAATTTTTTTTTCTCGGTGACTCAAAACATCAATTTTAGACTCCCCTGAGTATGAAAAGTGAAACGAAAATCATTTTTGAGAAGAAAAAATTTTTGTATGGGAGGGCCCCTGCTAGAACATATTTCCCAAGTGCGTCGATTTTTGGGTCGCCGACACAAGCTCGGGTCAAAAAAATTTTTTTTTCTCGGTGACTCAAAACATCAATTTTAGACTCCCCTGAGTATGAAAAGTGAAACGAAAATCATTTTTGAGAAGAAAAAATTTTTGTATGGGAGGGCCCCTGCTAGAACATTTTTCCCAAGTGCGTCGATTTTGGGTCGCCGACACAAGCTCGGGTCAAAAAAATTTTTTTTTCACGGTGACTCAAAACATCAATTTTAGACTCCCCTGAGTATGAAAAGTGAAACGAAAATCATTTTTGAGAAGAAAAAATTTTTGTATGGGAGGGCCCCTGCTAGAACATTTTTCCCAAGTGAGTCGATTTTTGGGTCGCGACACAAGCTCGGGTCAAAAAAAATTTTTTTTTCATGGTGACTCAAAACATCAATTTTAGACTCCCCTGAGTATGAAAAGTGAAACGAAAATCATTTTTGAGAAGAAAAAAATTTGTATGGGAGGGCCCCTGCTAGAACATTTTTCCCAAGTAAATTCGATTTTACCCGGTGAGTCAAAAAATTTTGAAAAAAATATTTTGCCAAAATCGTGTTCATTGCCTATTATAAGGGACCAGGTCAGCTCACACGCATTTTTGGAGACCATATGGAAAGTGCGTCTGGGATTGCGGAAATTAAGTTTAGAGTGTTAAATGATGGTTTCGCAATCCCGAAAGGCTCAAAATCCACCCTAAGGTCCCCTGGGTGAAATGTGGTTTCCAAGGTGTGAGCGCTATCGGTGATAGAGTTGGAATGTGATTTCCAGAGCGCAGGGCGACTGGGCTTAGAGCGAAAATCATAGACAAGGGTAAGTATTGGACTGAACGACTCGAAGCAAACGAAAATCATAGACAAGGGTAATGGACTGAACGACTCGAAGCAAACGAAAACCACACACAAGAGTAATGGACTGAACGAATCGAAGCAAACGAAAATCACATACAAGAGTAATGGACTGAACGAATCGAAGCAAACGAAAAACCACAGACAAGAGTAATGGAGTGAACGAATCGAAGCAAACGAAAACCAAAGACAAGAGTAATAGAGTGAACGAATCGAAGCAAACGAAAACCATGAACACAGGGATAACTGAGAACGAACCTACCTATCAGAGCATGTGAAAGCATGGACAAGAGTACTGAAAATCGGACCAAACCTCTAGAAGCACACGAAAATCATGGACAAGAGTACTCAAAAACACGGACCAAACCTATGGAAGCACACGAAAACCATGAACACAGGGATAACTGAGAACGAACCTACCTATCAGAGCATGTGAAAGCATGGACAAGAGTACTGAAAATCGGACCAAACCTCTAGAAGCACACGAAAATCATGGACAAGAGTACTCAAAAACACGGACCAAACCTATGGAAGCACACGAAAACCATGAACACAGGGATAACTGAGAACGAACCTACCTATCAGAGCATGTGAAAGCATGGACAAGAGTACTGAAAATCGGACCAAACCTCTAGAAGCACACGAAAATCATGGACAAGAGTACTCAAAAACACGGACCAAACCTCTCGAAGCACACGAAAACCATAAACACAGGGATAACTGAGAACGAACCTACCTATCAGAGCATGTGAAAGCATGGACAAGAGTACTGAAAATCGGACCAAACCTCTAGAAGCACACGAAAATCATGGACAAGAGTACTCAAAAACACGGACCAAACCTCTCGAAGCACACGAAAACCATAAACACAGGGATAACTGAGAACGAACCTACCTATCAGAGCATGTGAAAGCATGGACAAGAGTACTGAAAATCGGACCAAACCTCAAGAAGCACACGAAAATCATGGACAAGAGTACTCAAAAACACGGACCAAACCTATCGAAGCTCACGAAAACCATGAACACAGGGATAACTGAAAACGAACCGAACCTCTCGTAGCAAACGAAAAACATGGACAAAATTATTCGAAACGAACCGAAGCTCGATGCGAAAAACATGGAAAAGCAAGCCCGTAAGTCGCACTATCAAGCCCATAAGTCGCACTATCAAGCCCATAAGTCGCACTATCAAGCCCGTTAGTCGCACTATCAAGCCCATAGGTCGCACTATCAAGCCCGTTGGTCGCACTATCAAAGCCCGTTAGTCGCACTATCAGGCCCTTAAGTCGCACTATCAGGCCCGTAAGTCGCACCAAAAAGCCCGTAAATTGCCCTATCAAGCCCGTTAGTCGCACTATCAGGCCCATAAGTCG
>NW_026453548.1:740000-747500 GCF_943734755.1 Anopheles moucheti
GTAGCCTGGCCTCGGCAGCTTCGCACGCATCTCGCGCCCTCGCGATTTCCGGGTTCCACCAGTATAGCGTCGGAGCCTGCCGGAAATTCGTCTTGTTGATCCTCTCCATCGTTGCGTCGCACGCTTCTGTGAGCCCCCTGATCAGGCCCTCAGGTGTGCTTACATCGTCGAAACGGCCGATCCCAAGCGCCAGCTTAAAACAAGCCTGATTGAATTGGCTTGTTTTGTAGCGTGTTCCCGCGTGCCGCGTCATGCCTGCTGTACCGCCGTGCCCGTTGCAGTGTGGCCGATGCTGATGTTCTTGTCGGCCGCTGGTCGAAGGCAGTTTAGCGCTGAACAGCACATAGCTGTGGTCGCTACCGGAGTACCTACTGCTCACACTCCAACTGCCTGGCTCCGCTACGCAGGGACTCGAGAAGCTCACGTCGATGACGCTTTCCCGTGCAACACCGTTGCCCTTGAAAGTGGGTGTGTTCCCTCGGTTGAGTGTCCTAAGACCGAGGTGCTCAACAACACTCAACAAGTCCTCACCCTTCGCCGTGGTTCTTGAGCTGCCCCACTCCTGGTTCCAGGCATTAAAATCCCCAGCCAGAACCATGGGATCCTGCCCCGTGAGCGTGAGCTCAACCGCTTCCAGGTAGTCGCCGAGATCCGCTTGTCCGATGTTGGGGGACACATAGCAGCTGGCAAACGTTATCCCGGCTATGGTGGCAACTACCAGCCCAGGCACCGATGAACTCCCCAGTCGTTGGATGGGGTAGCCGCCAGTCGCCACTACCGCTACGCTCTGAGCCTCGTCGACCGCCCACCGCACGCTGTCTCTAGGTGGTTTGTACAGCTCGCACGCTATCACCACCTGCGCTCCGATCTCCCTAGCCGTCTGCAGCATGATGTCCTGCGCTGCACGGCTGCGCCCGAGGTTTATCTGCAAGACCTTCAGACCTTCCGGGTGCAGGACGGGTGTCCTACTCGGTGAGGGCCCTTGCAGATCGCACAGCACACCTCCGCTGTGCAGGCTCGGGCCAGGTGACCCGGTTGGCCGCAGCGGATGCACGCAGCTGTTCGATCCACCTCGCTCCGGCAGCTGGCCCGAAGGTGACCGAATTCCAGGCACCTGAAGCACCGTTGCTCTCGCGACGTCGAAGCCTGTGCCGTCCGCACAAGGCACGAGGTGTACTTTATCAGTACATGTCGGTCCTTCAACTGCTCCGCCGCCTTCTCCGGAACGCGAACGAACGCCACCTTCGTTCCGTTCCAGGCTTTTCGCAGCTGCACGGCAGACTCCTCCACCTGCGACTGTGCAAGGCTGGCTAGAGCCAGCGCCACGTCCTGCTCCTTCGCTAAAGGGTCGATAGCGTCGACCCGGACCTCCACCATTGGCGTCACCAGTCTGGCGGCAGCTGGCTGGTCTCCCCGAGCGCACACCTCCTGCACGCATTTCAGGATCGCAGCCGTATCTGCTCCCTTCTCCACGTCCATTACCAGACGCGAACGCATGGTCCGACGTCCGACCCCCAGCTGGCTGTTGAAACGCTGCAACTCGGGAGCTGCTCGTACCAGCTGGTACACCTCGTCCCAGCTCTGGCCCTCCGCCGGTGCAACCTCGATAGCATCCAGCTTTATTTTCCGTTGACGCTGTTGCGCCTGACCTCCACGTTGCGCACCAGACGTACTGGCCACACCTTGCTGTTGCTGCAGCTGGGCCTGCGGCCGTTGCGGCTGGGGCCGTTGTTGCGGTTGCTGCCGCTGCTGCTGCTGCTGACGTTGCGGGAGCTGTGGCCACTGTTGCTGCCGCTGTAGATCAGCCGCCTGCTGACGTGGCGGCTTACGGCGCACCACCTCAACCCAGGAGCCGCCATCCGTCGTCTGAGGTGGCTTGCTCGTTGCCACCACCGCGTCCTGCTGATGTCCACGCTGCTGCGTGGCTCTTTCTGGCTGTTGCTGCACAACAGGCTGGTTATGGCCGATGGACTGCGCCACCAGCGTCGTGAGCAGCTCCCGCTCCTTTCGCAGCTCTTCCCGCAGCTGCAGGTTATCGGCGATCAGCCGCTCCTCCCGTTGTCGCGCCTCGAGACGCGCCTCACGCAGGTCCTGCCGAGCCTGCTCGGCCGCCGTTTCAAGCTGTACACGCAGGAGCGACACCTGCTCCTCCAGCTTCTTAACGACCGTGAGAAGCGTCTCGTTGTCCAGCTTTGCTTCGCTGATCATGCGTCGCACCTCGCTCGACGGGGAACCTCCACAGCCAGTCACCAACTTGGCCGCGTACTTGCTGGAGCTAGTGGCTCCGCTCACAGCAACGCCCTCCATTACAGGCGTCAACGGGACAGTGAGCCTCTTGCTCGAGCTCGCTCCTGGTTTGCCTTTGCTGGCAGCACTCGACTCGTCCACCGAGGGAGTGCGCCCCCTCAAAGTCCTATCCATGGCCTTCAGAAGGCCAGCCTGCTTGGTTGGGAATTACTGGATATATATTTGCTTCTTCTGAAACAAAAACAAATATTAATTCCAGCAATAGATGATAAAAACCAATAAGGACTCAAAAAATTATTTCCAGGTTCGCCTCCTTATCCAGCGTTGAGATCACCGCCTGTCAGTATGCAACCCGCATACACCGACCCGGGTTGCCCGCTGGTACCGACGTTGAAGTCTCCCAAGCGATGCTGGTTGTTGTCTTCACTAGCCGTAATACCGGTACCGACCACCAGGTGACACCACTCGCGAAAGCTCCAGCGGTTCCCAATAGATGGCGCTCTTTGGTGTCTCCGCTAAAGCTCGCTGCCGGTGGTAGACTGCGGACCTGCTCCAGTTCACCGCGGACGTGCTGGATCGCTGTCAGGGGTTCACTGCGAACTTGTTTGACGTCGCTGTCAAGACGCGAACGCGTTCCAAGCCGCACATTCACACGCGCCGACACACCTGACGCCGCTCTGCCGCTATTTTGCACGCACTATTTTATGCACTTTTCGGCTATTTTCTTTGTATTACCGTTTATAAAACCGTTCATCGGTGCCGACACTATGATTTAATAACGCCACTTAATGTTTTTATTCGCCTTTTCTGCGTTTTTTCCGCACTTTACTGCTCCCATACAAAATGTATGGGGAGACTTTCAACGCACTTTGCAGGCGAGCATCGTCCTGTTTCACTGATATAACGCCATAGGCGACTAAAGGGCACAATAATTAGGCACTATAAACACTTTCCCGTCCTTTTTCTGCTGTTTTTGCATGCAATTTTTCACTTTTCAAGGGAGCGACACAGAAGCACGTCCTAACACTGCAAATGACAGCTACGCACACAGGGATAACTGGCTTGTGGCCGCCAAGCGTTCATAGCGACGTGGCTTTTTGATCCTTCGATGTCGGCTCTTCCTATCATTGTGAAGCAAAATTCACCAAGCGTAGGATTGTTCACCCTTTCAAGGGAACGTGAGCTGGGTTTAGACCGTCGTGAGACAGGTTAGTTTTACCCTACTGGTGTGTGCTGTTTGCCGCTATCTTAACGGAATTCCTGTGCAGTACGAGAGGAACCACAGGTACGGACCACTGGCTCAATACTAGTTCGACCGGACTTTGGTATGACGCTACGTCCGCTGGATTATGCCTGAACGCCTCTAAGGTCGTATCCAATCCGAGCTGATAGCGCTTCTCAAACCCATTAGGTGATCGGAAGCTAGCGGGCTTAACAACCCTCCGAGATCCGTCGGTGCTGCCCCGCGCACACTGACGTCTCATCCCCGCTATAGCACTAGACTGAGCCGCAACGGGCGGGAGCACGCTGCACGTGGAAGTACCTTACCACAGGGAACCCTGGTGGCTGTGTTTCCGTCGACCGTGGATACAACTAGTTTCGACACCTTCGACCGCCCGCAAACGACGGGACTACAGGCTGGGAGCTGCGAGTTGTAGAGATGCGTTCGCATCGATCCTCTCAGGCGACCCATGCTTGCTGGTGCTCGCGTTCACTTTGGGAATGGAGTGTTCGCGAGAGTGATTGTTGTGTTGTGTGTGTACAGTTGGTGCTTGCGTGCACTCCCATAGTGGAGTGTTCGCGAGCTTAAAACGCTAAGTCCCGATTAATACTCTCCTCGCAACATTATGTGCGTGGCTCCACGCCAAGTGGGATTAGCGGTGCGAAACGCGATTGGTAAAGTCGATGGTGATGTGCGTACCAACAGGCGATTTGTTAAGTCAAATGCGAACTGTGGTGCAACAGGCAATGTGTGTTTATTATCAGGTGTTGTTGGAAGTCAATACGATTTGACTTTCAAAAATTTTTCTAAGTCCCGATTTTTTTTCTCGTCGAGTAACTACAATGCACTATTTCTATCGCAGCGGACTTGCGGTTCATGGCCTTAATGATCGCGAACGAACACGTATTCGCAAAAAAATTTTTGTATGAAAAAGTCACCGCTCGGGTACCTCCATACAAAAGTACCAAGTTCGGGTCGAGTGGTCGATGGACGTCGAAGGTGAAAATTTTTCATCATCGAAAATTTTTTCCAAAGTTGAAGCAATTGGGCCCTAGAGTATGAAAAGTGAAACCACGGATCGATATGAGAAATAAAAATTTTTGTATGAAAAAGTCACCACTCGGGTACCTCCATACAAAAGTACCAAGTTCGGGTCGAGTGGTCGATGGACGTCGAAGGCGAAAATTTTTCATCATCGAAAATTTTTTCCAAAGTTGAAGCAAATGGGCCCTAGAGTATGAAAAGTGAAACCACGGATCGATTTGAGAAATAAAAATTTTTGTATGAGAAAGTCACCACTTGGGTACCTCCATACAAAAGTACCAAGTTCGGGTCGAGTGGTCGATGGACGTCGAAGGCGAAAATTTTTCATCATCGAAAATTTTTTCCAAAGTTGAAGCAAATGGGCCCTAGAGTATGAAAAGTGAAACCACGGATCGATTTGAGAAATAAAAATTTTTGTATGAGAAAGTCACCACTTGGGTACCTCCATACAAAAGTACCAAGTTCGGGTCGAGTGGTCGATGGACGTCGAAGGTGAAAATTTTTCATCATCGAAAATTTTTTCCAAAGTTGAAGCAATTGGGCCCTAGAGTATGAAAAGTGAAACCACGGATCGATTTGAGAAATAAAAATTTTTGTATGAAAAAGTCACCACTCGGGTACCTCCATACAAAAGTACCAAGTTCGGGTCGAGTGGTCGATGGACGTCGAAGGTGAAAATTTTTCATCATCGAAAAATTTTTCCAAAGTTGAAGCAAATGGGCCCTAGAGTATGAAAAGTGAAACCACGGATCGATTTGAGAAATAAAAATTTTTTGTATGGGAGGGCCCCTGCTAGAACATTTTTCCCAAGTGCGACCATTTTACCCAGTGAGTCAAAAAAAATTTTTTTTTCACGGTGACTCAAAACATCAATTTTAGACTCCCCTGAGTATGAAAAGTGAAACGAAAATCATTTTTGAGAAGAAAAAATTTTTGTATGGGAGGGCCCCTGCTAGAACATTTTTACCAAGTGCGACCATTTTATCCGGTGAGTCAAAAAAAAATTTTTGTATGGGAGGGCCCCTGCTAGAACATTTTTCCCAAGTGCGTCGATTTTGGGTCGCCGACACAAGCTCGGGTCAAAAAAATTTTTTTTTCACGGTGACTCAAAACATCAATTTTAGACTCCCCTGAGTATGAAAAGTGAAACGAAAATCATTTTTGAGAAGAAAAAATTTTTGTATGGGAGGGCCCCTGCTAGAACATTTTTCCCAAGTGCGTCGATTTTGGGTCGCCGACACAAGCTCGGGTCAAAAAAATTTTTTTTTCACGGTGACTCAAAACATCAATTTTAGACTCCCCTGAGTATGAAAAGTGAAACGAAAATCATTTTTGAGAAGAAAAAATTTTTGTATGGGAGGGCCCCTGCTAGAACATTTTTCCCAAGTGCGTCGATTTTGGGTCGCCGACACAAGCTCGGGTCAAAAAAATTTTTTTTTCACGGTGACTCAAAACATCAATTTTAGACTCCCCTGAGTATGAAAAGTGAAACGAAAATCATTTTTGAGAAGAAAAAATTTTTGTATGGGAGGGCCCCTGCTAGAACATTTTTCCCAAGTGCGACCATTTTACCCAGTGAGTCAAAAAAAAATTTTTTTCACGGTGACTCAAAACTTCAATATTAGACTTCCCTGAGTATGAAAAGTGAAACGAAAATCATTTTTGAAAAGAAAAAAATTTTGTATGGGAGGGCCCCTGCTAGAACATTTTTACCAAGTGCGACCATTTTACCCGGTGAGTCAAAAAAAAATTTTTGTATGGGAGGGCCCCTGCTAGAACATTTTTCCCAAGTGCGTCGATTTTGGGTCGCCGACACAAGCTCGGGTCAAAAAAATTTTTTTTTCACGGTGACTCAAAACATCAATTTTAGACTCCCCTGAGTATGAAAAGTGAAACGAAAATCATTTTTGAGAAGAAAAAATTTTTGTATGGGAGGGCCCCTGCTAGAACATATTTCCCAAGTGCGTCGATTTTGGGTCGCCGACACAAGCTCGGGTCAAAAAAATTTTTTTTTCACGGTGACTCAAAACATCAATTTTAGACTCCCCTGAGTATGAAAAGTGAAACGAAAATCATTTTTGAGAAGAAAAAATTTTTGTATGGGAGGGCCCCTGCTAGAACATATTTCCCAAGTGCGTCGATTTTTGGGTCGCCGACACAAGCTCGGGTCAAAAAAATTTTTTTTTCTCGGTGACTCAAAACATCAATTTTAGACTCCCCTGAGTATGAAAAGTGAAACGAAAATCATTTTTGAGAAGAAAAAATTTTTGTATGGGAGGGCCCCTGCTAGAACATATTTCCCAAGTGCGTCGATTTTTGGGTCGCCGACACAAGCTCGGGTCAAAAAAATTTTTTTTTCTCGGTGACTCAAAACATCAATTTTAGACTCCCCTGAGTATGAAAAGTGAAACGAAAATCATTTTTGAGAAGAAAAAATTTTTGTATGGGAGGGCCCCTGCTAGAACATATTTCCCAAGTGCGTCGATTTTTGGGTCGCCGACACAAGCTCGGGTCAAAAAAATTTTTTTTTCTCGGTGACTCAAAACATCAATTTTAGACTCCCCTGAGTATGAAAAGTGAAACGAAAATCATTTTTGAGAAGAAAAAATTTTTGTATGGGAGGGCCCCTGCTAGAACATTTTTCCCAAGTGCGTCGATTTTGGGTCGCCGACACAAGCTCGGGTCAAAAAAATTTTTTTTTCACGGTGACTCAAAACATCAATTTTAGACTCCCCTGAGTATGAAAAGTGAAACGAAAATCATTTTTGAGAAGAAAAAATTTTTGTATGGGAGGGCCCCTGCTAGAACATTTTTCCCAAGTGAGTCGATTTTTGGGTCGCGACACAAGCTCGGGTCAAAAAAAATTTTTTTTTCATGGTGACTCAAAACATCAATTTTAGACTCCCCTGAGTATGAAAAGTGAAACGAAAATCATTTTTGAGAAGAAAAAAATTTGTATGGGAGGGCCCCTGCTAGAACATTTTTCC
>NW_026453548.1:757500-767500 GCF_943734755.1 Anopheles moucheti
GGTTGGCTCCAGCTCGTCCCACATCGCTTGCCACTCAGCTAGAGTGGCCTGCCTCTCCAGCACATGCAGCTCCTTGAGGCTCGTGCCCGTTTCCTGCTGCTTCCGGTAGCATCTGGCATCTTCCTTCACCTGGAGGCAGATGGGAATCACGCCCGCCAGGACCGTAGCCACCTCGTAGCGCACCGATATAAAGGTGCGGGCAACGGGTCTCGCGTACAGGTTCTGCACCCTGATGAGCTTACGGCGATTCCCTCGCACGTCTAACGCCTCGTGCCAGATCGGTGCAGCATACCGGAGCGTCGCATCCACCACAGCCGAGAGGAGCCGTCGCTTTCCGCACTTAGGCCCGCTGTGGTTCGCCATTAGCCGTGTGACCGCCTGTGCCACACGTTTCGCCTTTGCCGTGGCGTAATCCACATGCGGCCCCCACGACATGTGGTCCTGTAAGATGACCCCCAGGTATTTGATGGTCTCTTTCGGCATTCGCTCCACTCCGTTGATATTGACCGGGTGACGGGAGTTTGCCCTTCGCATCGTGGAGATCATGACCAGCTCGGTCTTGGCCGGCGCAAGCTCAAGGTGATGAGCCTCCATCCACGAGCTGATCAAAGAAATGGCCTCTTCCGCCAAGGTAGCTGCCTCCTGTGGTGTTGTCCCGGCAGCTAGGACCACCAGGTCATCCGCAAACCCGACCGTTTCCACACCGTCCGGCAGTGTCAGCCGCAGTACGCCGTCGTACATTGTATTCCAGAGGGTCGGACCGAGGATCGACCCCTGTGGAACACCCGCCGATAATTTCCGTCGCACTGGCCCCTCGCTTGTTTCGAAGATCATCTCCCGCTCAGAGAAATAGCTGCGCAAAATTCTCTGGAGCGCTGCTGGGACGCGCTTCTCTTGGAGAGCCATCGCGATCGCCTTCCAACTGGCCGTGTTGAAGGCATTCCTGACGTCTAACGCTGCCACCATCAGACATCGAGGATCCCGGCCGTTGGTGCGATGGAACGTCCTGGCGTACTGTCCCTTCTCGATGACCCTCTCTATAGCTTGGACCGTAGAGCGTCCACGGCGAAAGCCGTATTGGTCCTGTGATAGGCGAGGTGCGCTCTCATCCTCGAGATGTTCATTGAGGCGGTTCAAAACCAGTCTCTCGAACCCCTTAGGTGCCGCTCCCAGCATCAGCAGTGGACGACTTGACGACGGTTCGCCCGGTGGTTTGCCTGGTTTCGGGATGAGCGCCAGGCGTGCCACTTTCCACGATGCCGGAATCTCGCCGCTCTGCAGGACCTCATTGTAGGCCCGCACGAACGCTTCCGGGTGCTCCCTCATCGCGGTCTTCACTGCCGCGTTGGGAATTCCATCGAGGCCCGGCGCCTTTGAGGTGGCCATCCCCTCAGCGATGCAAAGGATCTCCTCACGGGTGACTGGTCGGATGGGCTCTCCGTCCTCGTCGCTTTCCGTCGCAATCGGCGGCCACTCGAACGATGGGTGGGCCGGGAAGAGGGCGTCGATGATCGGCTCCAGCACAGAACGGTCCAGTTCTGGCGGCGCTCGACTGCGCAGCTTGGCCATGACCACTCTGTATCCCAACCCAAACACATCGTCCCCGACTCCGTCGATGAGCTCCTGCATGCAGCGCTCTTTGCTGCGCTGGATCTCCCGTTCCAAAGCCCTACGGTCGTCCAGCAAGCGGGCTGAAGCGGCGATACGGTCGTCGGTCTGCGTTGCTGTGCGTAGCCTGGCCTCGGCAGCTTCGCACGCATCTCGCGCCCTCGCGATTTCCGGGTTCCACCAGTATAGCGTCGGAGCCTGCCGGAAATTCGTCTTGTTGATCCTCTCCATCGTTGCGTCGCACGCTTCTGTGAGCCCCCTGATCAGGCCCTCAGGTGTGCTTACATCGTCGAAACGGCCGATCCCAAGCGCCAGCTTAAAACAAGCCTGATTGAATTGGCTTGTTTTGTAGCGTGTTCCCGCGTGCCGCGTCATGCCTGCTGTACCGCCGTGCCCGTTGCAGTGTGGCCGATGCTGATGTTCTTGTCGGCCGCTGGTCGAAGGCAGTTTAGCGCTGAACAGCACATAGCTGTGGTCGCTACCGGAGTACCTACTGCTCACACTCCAACTGCCTGGCTCCGCTACGCAGGGACTCGAGAAGCTCACGTCGATGACGCTTTCCCGTGCAACACCGTTGCCCTTGAAAGTGGGTGTGTTCCCTCGGTTGAGTGTCCTAAGACCGAGGTGCTCAACAACACTCAACAAGTCCTCACCCTTCGCCGTGGTTCTTGAGCTGCCCCACTCCTGGTTCCAGGCATTAAAATCCCCAGCCAGAACCATGGGATCCTGCCCCGTGAGCGTGAGCTCAACCGCTTCCAGGTAGTCGCCGAGATCCGCTTGTCCGATGTTGGGGGACACATAGCAGCTGGCAAACGTTATCCCGGCTATGGTGGCAACTACCAGCCCAGGCACCGATGAACTCCCCAGTCGTTGGATGGGGTAGCCGCCAGTCGCCACTACCGCTACGCTCTGAGCCTCGTCGACCGCCCACCGCACGCTGTCTCTAGGTGGTTTGTACAGCTCGCACGCTATCACCACCTGCGCTCCGATCTCCCTAGCCGTCTGCAGCATGATGTCCTGCGCTGCACGGCTGCGCCCGAGGTTTATCTGCAAGACCTTCAGACCTTCCGGGTGCAGGACGGGTGTCCTACTCGGTGAGGGCCCTTGCAGATCGCACAGCACACCTCCGCTGTGCAGGCTCGGGCCAGGTGACCCGGTTGGCCGCAGCGGATGCACGCAGCTGTTCGATCCACCTCGCTCCGGCAGCTGGCCCGAAGGTGACCGAATTCCAGGCACCTGAAGCACCGTTGCTCTCGCGACGTCGAAGCCTGTGCCGTCCGCACAAGGCACGAGGTGTACTTTATCAGTACATGTCGGTCCTTCAACTGCTCCGCCGCCTTCTCCGGAACGCGAACGAACGCCACCTTCGTTCCGTTCCAGGCTTTTCGCAGCTGCACGGCAGACTCCTCCACCTGCGACTGTGCAAGGCTGGCTAGAGCCAGCGCCACGTCCTGCTCCTTCGCTAAAGGGTCGATAGCGTCGACCCGGACCTCCACCATTGGCGTCACCAGTCTGGCGGCAGCTGGCTGGTCTCCCCGAGCGCACACCTCCTGCACGCATTTCAGGATCGCAGCCGTATCTGCTCCCTTCTCCACGTCCATTACCAGACGCGAACGCATGGTCCGACGTCCGACCCCCAGCTGGCTGTTGAAACGCTGCAACTCGGGAGCTGCTCGTACCAGCTGGTACACCTCGTCCCAGCTCTGGCCCTCCGCCGGTGCAACCTCGATAGCATCCAGCTTTATTTTCCGTTGACGCTGTTGCGCCTGACCTCCACGTTGCGCACCAGACGTACTGGCCACACCTTGCTGTTGCTGCAGCTGGGCCTGCGGCCGTTGCGGCTGGGGCCGTTGTTGCGGTTGCTGCCGCTGCTGCTGCTGCTGACGTTGCGGGAGCTGTGGCCACTGTTGCTGCCGCTGTAGATCAGCCGCCTGCTGACGTGGCGGCTTACGGCGCACCACCTCAACCCAGGAGCCGCCATCCGTCGTCTGAGGTGGCTTGCTCGTTGCCACCACCGCGTCCTGCTGATGTCCACGCTGCTGCGTGGCTCTTTCTGGCTGTTGCTGCACAACAGGCTGGTTATGGCCGATGGACTGCGCCACCAGCGTCGTGAGCAGCTCCCGCTCCTTTCGCAGCTCTTCCCGCAGCTGCAGGTTATCGGCGATCAGCCGCTCCTCCCGTTGTCGCGCCTCGAGACGCGCCTCACGCAGGTCCTGCCGAGCCTGCTCGGCCGCCGTTTCAAGCTGTACACGCAGGAGCGACACCTGCTCCTCCAGCTTCTTAACGACCGTGAGAAGCGTCTCGTTGTCCAGCTTTGCTTCGCTGATCATGCGTCGCACCTCGCTCGACGGGGAACCTCCACAGCCAGTCACCAACTTGGCCGCGTACTTGCTGGAGCTAGTGGCTCCGCTCACAGCAACGCCCTCCATTACAGGCGTCAACGGGACAGTGAGCCTCTTGCTCGAGCTCGCTCCTGGTTTGCCTTTGCTGGCAGCACTCGACTCGTCCACCGAGGGAGTGCGCCCCCTCAAAGTCCTATCCATGGCCTTCAGAAGGCCAGCCTGCTTGGTTGGGAATTACTGGATATATATTTGCTTCTTCTGAAACAAAAACAAATATTAATTCCAGCAATAGATGATAAAAACCAATAAGGACTCAAAAAATTATTTCCAGGTTCGCCTCCTTATCCAGCGTTGAGATCACCGCCTGTCAGTATGCAACCCGCATACACCGACCCGGGTTGCCCGCTGGTACCGACGTTGAAGTCTCCCAAGCGATGCTGGTTGTTGTCTTCACTAGCCGTAATACCGGTACCGACCACCAGGTGACACCACTCGCGAAAGCTCCAGCGGTTCCCAATAGATGGCGCTCTTTGGTGTCTCCGCTAAAGCTCGCTGCCGGTGGTAGACTGCGGACCTGCTCCAGTTCACCGCGGACGTGCTGGATCGCTGTCAGGGGTTCACTGCGAACTTGTTTGACGTCGCTGTCAAGACGCGAACGCGTTCCAAGCCGCACATTCACACGCGCCGACACACCTGACGCCGCTCTGCCGCTATTTTGCACGCACTATTTTATGCACTTTTCGGCTATTTTCTTTGTATTACCGTTTATAAAACCGTTCATCGGTGCCGACACTATGATTTAATAACGCCACTTAATGTTTTTATTCGCCTTTTCTGCGTTTTTTCCGCACTTTACTGCTCCCATACAAAATGTATGGGGAGACTTTCAACGCACTTTGCAGGCGAGCATCGTCCTGTTTCACTGATATAACGCCATAGGCGACTAAAGGGCACAATAATTAGGCACTATAAACACTTTCCCGTCCTTTTTCTGCTGTTTTTGCATGCAATTTTTCACTTTTCAAGGGAGCGACACAGAAGCACGTCCTAACACTGCAAATGACAGCTACGCACACAGGGATAACTGGCTTGTGGCCGCCAAGCGTTCATAGCGACGTGGCTTTTTGATCCTTCGATGTCGGCTCTTCCTATCATTGTGAAGCAAAATTCACCAAGCGTAGGATTGTTCACCCTTTCAAGGGAACGTGAGCTGGGTTTAGACCGTCGTGAGACAGGTTAGTTTTACCCTACTGGTGTGTGCTGTTTGCCGCTATCTTAACGGAATTCCTGTGCAGTACGAGAGGAACCACAGGTACGGACCACTGGCTCAATACTAGTTCGACCGGACTTTGGTATGACGCTACGTCCGCTGGATTATGCCTGAACGCCTCTAAGGTCGTATCCAATCCGAGCTGATAGCGCTTCTCAAACCCATTAGGTGATCGGAAGCTAGCGGGCTTAACAACCCTCCGAGATCCGTCGGTGCTGCCCCGCGCACACTGACGTCTCATCCCCGCTATAGCACTAGACTGAGCCGCAACGGGCGGGAGCACGCTGCACGTGGAAGTACCTTACCACAGGGAACCCTGGTGGCTGTGTTTCCGTCGACCGTGGATACAACTAGTTTCGACACCTTCGACCGCCCGCAAACGACGGGACTACAGGCTGGGAGCTGCGAGTTGTAGAGATGCGTTCGCATCGATCCTCTCAGGCGACCCATGCTTGCTGGTGCTCGCGTTCACTTTGGGAATGGAGTGTTCGCGAGAGTGATTGTTGTGTTGTGTGTGTACAGTTGGTGCTTGCGTGCACTCCCATAGTGGAGTGTTCGCGAGCTTAAAACGCTAAGTCCCGATTAATACTCTCCTCGCAACATTATGTGCGTGGCTCCACGCCAAGTGGGATTAGCGGTGCGAAACGCGATTGGTAAAGTCGATGGTGATGTGCGTACCAACAGGCGATTTGTTAAGTCAAATGCGATCTGTGGTGCAACAGGCAATGTGTGTTTATTATCAGGTGTTGTTGGAAGTCAATACGATTTGACTTTCAAAAATTTTTCTAAGTCCCGATTTTTTTTCTCGTCGAGTAACTACAATGCACTATTTCTATCGCAGCGGACTTGCGGTTCATGGCCTTAATGATCGCGAACGAACACGTATTCGCAAAAAAATTTTTGTATGAAAAAGTCACCACTTGGGTACCTCCATACAAAAGTACCAAGTTCGGGTCGAGTGGTCGATGGACGTCGAAGGTGAAAATTTTTCATCATCGAAAATTTTTTCCAAAGTTGGAGCAAATGGGCCCTAGAGTATGAAAAGTGAAACCACGGATCGATTTGAGAAATAAAAATTTTTGTATGAAAAAGTCACCACTCGGGTACCTCCATACAAAAGTACCAAGTTCGGGTCGAGTGGTCGATGGACGTCGAAGGTGAAAATTTTTCATCATCGAAAATTTTTTCCAAAGTTGAAGCAAATGGGCCCTAGAGTATGAAAAGTGAAACCACGGATCGATTTGAGAAATAAAAATTTTTGTATGAAAAAGTCACCACTCGGGTACCTCCATACAAAAGTACCAAGTTCGGGTCGAGTGGTCGATGGACGTCGAAGGTGAAAATTTTTCATCATCGAAAATTTTTTCCAAAGTTGAAGCAAATGGGCCCTAGAGTATGAAAAGTGAAACCACGGATCGATTTGAGAAATAAAAATTTTTTGTATGGGAGGGCCCCTGCTAGAACATTTTTCCCAAGTGCGACCATTTTACCCAGTGAGTCAAAAAAAAATTTTTTTCACGGTGACTCAAAACATCAATATTAGACTCCCCTGAGTATGAAAAGTGAAACGAAAATCATTTTTGAGAAGAAAAAATTTTTGTATGGGAGGGCCCCTGCTAGAACATTTTTACCAAGTGCGACCATTTTACCCGGTGAGTCAAAAAAAAATTTTTGTATGGGAGGGCCCCTGCTAGAACATTTTTCCCAAGTGCGTCGATTTTGGGTCGCCGACACAAGCTCGGGTCAAAAAAATTTTTTTTTCACGGTGACTCAAAACATCAATTTTAGACTCCCCTGAGTATGAAAAGTGAAACGAAAATCATTTTTGAGAAGAAAAAATTTTTGTATGGGAGGGCCCCTGCTAGAACATTTTTCCCAAGTGAGTCGATTTTTGGGTCGCGACACAAGCTCGGGTCAAAAAAAATTTTTTTTTCATGGTGACTCAAAACATCAATTTTAGACTCCCCTGAGTATGAAAAGTGAAACGAAAATCATTTTTGAGAAGAAAAAAATTTGTATGGGAGGGCCCCTGCTAGAACATTTTTACCAAGTGCGACCATTTTACCCGGTGAGTCAAAAAAAAATTTTTGTATGGGAGGGCCCCTGCTAGAACATTTTTCCCAAGTGCGTCGATTTTGGGTCGCCGACACAAGCTCGGGTCAAAAAAATTTTTTTTTCACGGTGACTCAAAACATCAATTTTAGACTCCCCTGAGTATGAAAAGTGAAACGAAAATCATTTTTGAGAAGAAAAAATTTTTGTATGGGAGGGCCCCTGCTAGAACATATTTCCCAAGTGCGTCGATTTTTGGGTCGCCGACACAAGCTCGGGTCAAAAAAATTTTTTTTTCTCGGTGACTCAAAACATCAATTTTAGACTCCCCTGAGTATGAAAAGTGAAACGAAAATCATTTTTGAGAAGAAAAAATTTTTGTATGGGAGGGCCCCTGCTAGAACATTTTTCCCAAGTGAGTCGATTTTTGGGTCGCGACACAAGCTCGGGTCAAAAAAAATTTTTTTTTCATGGTGACTCAAAACATCAATTTTAGACTCCCCTGAGTATGAAAAGTGAAACGAAAATCATTTTTGAGAAGAAAAAAATTTGTATGGGAGGGCCCCTGCTAGAACATTTTTACCAAGTGCGACCATTTTACCCGGTGAGTCAAAAAAAAAATTTTTGTATGGGAGGGCCCCTGCTAGAACATTTTTCCCAAGTGCGTCGATTTTGGGTCGCCGACACAAGCTCGGGTCAAAAAAATTTTTTTTTCACGGTGACTCAAAACATCAATTTTAGACTCCCCTGAGTATGAAAAGTGAAACGAAAATCATTTTTGAGAAGAAAAAATTTTTGTATGGGAGGGCCCCTGCTAGAACATTTTTCCCAAGTGCGTCGATTTTGGGTCGCCGACACAAGCTCGGGTCAAAAAAATTTTTTTTTCACGGTGACTCAAAACATCAATTTTAGACTCCCCTGAGTATGAAAAGTGAAACGAAAATCATTTTTGAGAAGAAAAAATTTTTGTATGGGAGGGCCCCTGCTAGAACATTTTTCCCAAGTGAGTCGATTTTTGGGTCGCGACACAAGCTCGGGTCAAAAAAAAATTTTTTTTCATGGTGACTCAAAACATCAATTTTAGACTCCCCTGAGTATGAAAAGTGAAACGAAAATCATTTTTGAGAAGAAAAAAATTTGTATGGGAGGGCCCCTGCTAGAACATTTTTACCAAGTGCGACCATTTTACCCGGTGAGTCAAAAAAAAATTTTTGTATGGGAGGGCCCCTGCTAGAACATTTTTCCCAAGTGCGTCGATTTTGGGTCGCCGACACAAGCTCGGGTCAAAAAAATTTTTTTTTCACGGTGACTCAAAACATCAATTTTAGACTCCCCTGAGTATGAAAAGTGAAACGAAAATCATTTTTGAGAAGAAAAAATTTTTGTATGGGAGGGCCCCTGCTAGAACATATTTCCCAAGTGCGTCGATTTTTGGGTCGCCGACACAAGCTCGGGTCAAAAAAATTTTTTTTTCTCGGTGACTCAAAACATCAATTTTAGACTCCCCTGAGTATGAAAAGTGAAACGAAAATCATTTTTGAGAAGAAAAAATTTTTGTATGGGAGGGCCCCTGCTAGAACATTTTTCCCAAGTGAGTCGATTTTTGGGTCGCGACACAAGCTCGGGTCAAAAAAAATTTTTTTTTCATGGTGACTCAAAACATCAATTTTAGACTCCCCTGAGTATGAAAAGTGAAACGAAAATCATTTTTGAGAAGAAAAAAATTTGTATGGGAGGGCCCCTGCTAGAACATTTTTACCAAGTGCGACCATTTTACCCGGTGAGTCAAAAAAAAAATTTTTGTATGGGAGGGCCCCTGCTAGAACATTTTTCCCAAGTGCGTCGATTTTGGGTCGCCGACACAAGCTCGGGTCAAAAAAATTTTTTTTTCACGGTGACTCAAAACATCAATTTTAGACTCCCCTGAGTATGAAAAGTGAAACGAAAATCATTTTTGAGAAGAAAAAATTTTTGTATGGGAGGGCCCCTGCTAGAACATTTTTCCCAAGTGCGTCGATTTTGGGTCGCCGACACAAGCTCGGGTCAAAAAATTTTTTTTTTCACGGTGACTCAAAACATCAATTTTAGACTCCCCTGAGTATGAAAAGTGAAACGAAAATCATTTTTGAGAAGAAAAAATTTTTGTATGGGAGGGCCCCTGCTAGAACATTTTTCCCAAGTGAGTCGATTTTTGGGTCGCGACACAAGCTCGGGTCAAAAAAAATTTTTTTTTCATGGTGACTCAAAACATCAATTTTAGACTCCCCTGAGTATGAAAAGTGAAACGAAAATCATTTTTGAGAAGAAAAAAATTTGTATGGGAGGGCCCCTGCTAGAACATTTTTACCAAGTGCGACCATTTTACCCGGTGAGTCAAAAAAAAATTTTTGTATGGGAGGGCCCCTGCTAGAACATTTTTCCCAAGTGCGTCGATTTTGGGTCGCCGACACAAGCTCGGGTCAAAAAAATTTTTTTTTCACGGTGACTCAAAACATCAATTTTAGACTCCCCTGAGTATGAAAAGTGAAACGAAAATCATTTTTGAGAAGAAAAAATTTTTGTATGGGAGGGCCCCTGCTAGAACATTTTTCCCAAGTGCGTCGATTTTGGGTCGCCGACACAAGCTAGGGTCAAAAAAATTTTTTTTTCACGGTGACTCAAAACATCAATTTTAGACTCCCCTGAGTATGAAAAGTGAAACGAAAATCATTTTTGAGAAGAAAAAATT